>NC_037593.1:22082867-22372867 GCF_003073045.1 Pomacea canaliculata
TTTTAAGCCTATATGTAATAGTTTGAGAGCACATAGATTGATAATATCTGTATAGCAGCAAAGAATTAAAAAGAGTCAATTATTATCATGAATAGAAGGTCAATGGTTCATGAATAACATTAAAGAAAGCACATGACAACTTAGGAATAAAGGGAGTTAAGAGTTTACTTGGTTGTACATATTGCATTATTCATTAAAAGGGCAAATACCTTACTGTGATCGACAGATTTCTTATATTCTTTGTCTTAGCCAGGCATCTAAATTCCTCCATTAATCTTGTTCCCAAACTGTGTGTGAGTCTGAGTGTGTATATGTGCCAGTGCGTGTGCATGTGAATTTATGTAGTGGGAAGTGAATCTCAGGAGTGGAGGTAATAATTGTTATACCAGAAAATTAAATGTTTCACAGAATAAAAAAACAGTCTAAATCCTATTTTTTAATTGCAAAGACCAAAAACTGTTTCCTGACATGAAAACTAAATGGATAAATGTACTCGCTCAAACACATATACCCAAAGACAAAAACCAATACGCACAAATGCATGTACAAAGCAGACTTAAGCATCAATAAAGCTGAGAAATGTATTGTGCAAAAACTAAATCAGATTGGAAACAAGCTTTTACCATTCAAATTATGTTTCACAGATTGCAACTCATGGTGTTGTACAGTCGGACCTCGATAAGTCGAACTCAAAGTGACCCGAAAAAAATTCGACTTACGGAGTTTTTGAGTTATGGAAAATGGCGTAATAGGCGCAGGTATTTGGCTGGGAACTAACAATTAATTCGATAGAGGGAAGTTTTCGACTTAGGGAAGGTCGACTTATCGAGGTCCGACTTTATAATAGACATTTCAAGTTTACTTTGTTGTACAGTGTATTGTATTACTCATTATAATCTAATTCCCTGTGTCTTTTATTGTTTTTGATTGTGTGTGTGGTGGGAATTACATGCTAGAAGTTCAGATATTTAAGGGAATTTAAATGTTATTGAATGAAAGTAACAATATAAATCTAAATCTTATATGCAAAAGCGTAACAATTATCACTCAAGGAAATTGAAATATGTCATTAAATGAAAGGAACAATCTATATCCTCAATCTTAATTGCCAATTTCCAAACACCCATCTCCTACATGTAAACAAAAATGGATATACAGAAACACTAACACAGCCACCCATCTGCAGCCATAAACCAATTATACACCAACACACATGCATCCACAAAGCATGCATCAAGGGAGCTAAGATATGATGTGTTGTAGAGAAACTATAATTCAGCTGAAAAATTAAAACTATTGAAATTTAAATTAGAGTTAGAGATTGAACTCATGATGTTTAATAATAGGCATTTCAAATGTACTTTGTTGTACACTTTAATTGTATCATTACAGGGCTTCTGCTAAGGCTAAATTCTTTGGGTTCCCAGGGACCCCTTCTTCAGATTTTTAAGGGGTCCTTGTTCTTTGCCCTAATTTGAAGGGGACCCCATTGACGAAAATTGAAGGCGTCCTCCGAACTTTTAATGCGTACTGTACGCAATTTTTTGCGTAAGCAGAAGCCCTGCATTAATTATTAGAGGAAATATCTCACTGAGGAACAGTTTTCTTTCATTCTTGTTTGTCCTCACTGTGCTTCTGAATTCCTCTGTTTGTGCATGTGAGAGAGAGAGAGTGTGTGTGTGAATGTGACAAGCATGCTAGGAGGGGGAAGTAATAATTGTTACTAAAGGGAATTCAATTATGTCATCATATGAAAGGAACAATTTAATTTCTAAGTCTTAATCGCGAAGGCTGAAGCACCCATCCACATAAACATAAACCAATGCACACAAACATGCATGCACAAACCACACTAAAGCATCAAGTTAAGAGATGATGTGTTCTGGAAAACTAATTCAGCTGAGAAACCAAACTATCAATATTTAAATTATACTTAGGGAATGCAACTCACGATATTTTAAGTTTAGGTGGTTGAACACTTTATTGTATTACTCATTATAAGTAGATATACTTGACTGCTTCATGTGTGTGTGCTTGCATGAAGGGGTGTACTTGTGTTGTAGGAAGTGCACGTTAGGAGTGGAGGTTACAATTTTTGTTCATGGAAATTTAAATGTCATTGAATGAAAGGAACATTCCAAATCCTAAATCTTAATCACAAAGGTCTAAACACACTTCCTTTAAACGTGAACTACAATGGACACACACATAAAAACACACACACACGCAAATACATGAACACACACAGGCACATATACAATTACACATACCCATTGTCAGTCAAGGAAATTATATTATATTATATCAATGAATGAAAGGAACAATCTAAATCCTAAATCTTAATTGCAAAGGCCACAAGACCTTGTTTGTCTTACATATGAACTAAACTGGATATAAAGACACACAAAAAACAAACACGCACACTGACACAAACGCACACACATGCATGCGCAAACCACACAATTTATTTGCCCCGCATTTTACTCACGACTAGATTAATAGTAACTGTACAATTGTTGGGGACGACTACACACACAAGGTCACTGTCAACACACTCCATAACACACGAGTTATTTCTTACAAGTACAAAAATGTGTACGTGAGCTTTCTACTCTATTATGCGGGAGCTTGTATTTATTGTAGGGGGTGGGGCGGCACAAAATTTACACAACCCGACATCAATACATAAAAGTGACTATAAACCATAAATATCATATTAATGTCATGAATGACTTTCAATTTCTCTAACGTTCCTTTTAATTAGACAAATGTTTCTCCAATAGTTCAACAAAATAGTTCAACTCACTGTTTTGATGTCCCAATAACCTTCCTCGAATAACTTTCCTTGAATATACTTCCACACTTTCCGACTTCCGAACTGTAGGTGCTGACTCGGCAGAAAATTCCGGCTGGTGACGATACAACTTCTGTAACCACAATAACCTGGCACAGCGGGTGTTGACTAGGCATATACACCAAGCTGCTGAAGATCCTACTCCAAACATCTTCCTTCTTCCTATAGGTAATTCCTCTTCCAGGCAACTCCTTCTATAGGTTATTCCTTCTTCCAGCTAGCCTGCAAACACGCAAGATTCGGCCAAGATTTTGCTGGGTACTTCCTCTCCTGGGTAATTCCTTCTTCTAGCTATATAATTCCTATCCTGGGAATTAATTCTATTCCCAAATCTCTTCTACTCAAAATTCGATACAGTCTCTGTCCTTCGAAGACTAGCGTAGGAATCATCAAACTCGCGATCAGTATTTTCCCCATACACCTGGGGTTCAGTGAGCCTTTCGCTCACTCATGCACGCTTTTTCTTACAATGTCCACGCATTCCATCTAGTGCAGTGGTTCTCAAAGTATTTCGAACAGCGGAAACTGATGAAAAGAACATTTTGAATCTTTTCCGATCTTTTCATGGCAATCGGGTGCAGCACATTCTCGAGGCATTGTTCTCACTATGGAAACCACACGTCATACGGTCACGTGACAGAACGAGACTTCGTGGAAGCAACAAAAAGAGTACAGTGTTCCCTCATTTATCGCGGGGGATGGGTGCCATGATCAGCCGCGATAAACGAATTTCGCGAAGTAGTGGACATACATGCTATAATAATTAAATTATACATAGAAAACAATATCATGTTAGTGTAAAGTAATATAATTAATCGTGGTATTAATACAGTAACAATCACAAATTAGTGTAAAAAAATTATAACTTTACTCAGAGAAACCCAAAAAACTGATGCGAACTGGCTGCGAGATGGGAGATAACAATCATGGTTTTGGTCGCTTTACGCATAGCAATGGGATTTCTCATACACAATTATTTCTTTCTATCTACAAAATAAACCATGATATTTTTAATATTAATAAAATATAGCTACATTTTTCGTCTTTTTTTCCTGTTGAAGTACTTATATGGTATTTTTGTAGAAGATAATTCCCAGGGAAGTATCGAATCATACTTCACGTCCACTGTCAAAAAAAAAAAAAAATCCGCGATAAATGAACGCGAAGTAGCGAGGGAGCACTGTACCGTGTAATTTTCTTATTAACACAAACATTTTCTACTAAAATTCTACGGTACAACGCTTTTTTCCACATGAACACCACATAATAAATAGAAAGAAATTCAAATTTATCCTACTCTTTACGCGATTCTAAGCAGTTTTATTTTGCCTTTAGACTCACTCTTCGCAACAGCAGCTCGTCCTGACAAAACAGTCGAATTGATTGTTTTCTCAGTACATCGCTTCGTGTTCCTGTGAAGGCGGAGGTAACTTTGGCCAGGCATTAATGATAGCCCTGAGGATACGATCCTCAGCCTGCCGTGTCCTCAATGTAGTGGTGAGAAGGTATAATGTCATCATCAATGGACTGGTTATACGCGTGCACATTACATGGCTGCTGTGCACACCACAGCTCACACGCTTCAGAAATCTCTACTGGAATGGGAGTGCCGTTCGAGTCAGAGAGGTACACACCGGAATGAGCACTGTCACATATATGAAGTCTAGAGTCTAGACAATGCATCTGCAGGACTCTGAATGCCTGGTCGATACACAATAGTCATGTCAAACTGTGCCAGTTGCGATGCCCATCTCTGTTCCACTACTTCCAGCTTTGCAGTCTGGTAATGGACAAGCGCGTTGTTGTCGGTGTACACGACGAACTGTGCGTCTAGCACAGGGGTGGGCAATTAATTTTCTCAAGGGGCCGGATGAGAAACTGGGAGGGTTCTAGAGGGCCGGACTAATATAGTTAACTCAGTTTTACCCAATACTGTATATATATAGTATATTTACTGGTGGGCGGGCCAGCGGGCGGGCCGGTCAGAGACAGGAGGCGGGCCGGCGTTTGCCCAGGTCTGGTCTAGCAGGTAGTGTCTGAACTTGTCAGCCACCGCCCACTTCATCGCAAGAAATTCCAACTTCATGCTGCTATAATTGCTGTCATTTCGCTCTGTGGGGCGCAGACGTCGGTTGGCATAGGAAATAACCCGCTTGCAGCCCTCCTGCACCTGCGACAGAATGGCATCGAGTCCCTCGTTGCTGGCATCGGTATCTACAATGAAGGGCTGTGTGCAGTCAGTGTACCCTAGCACTGGTGCACCTGACAACACCGACTTAAGGGTGTCAAACGCAGCCTGTGGACATTTTGCTGTGATATCATCTGTCTCTTTTTCTTTTCTTGCGTAGCCTGCGTCACCAGGCTCATGTAATGCGCCAGCTATCTTGGCGAACCCCCTTGATAAATCGCCAGTAGTAGCTGGCAAATCCCAGGAAGCTGCATAACTCCGTGACAGTCTTTTGGCACCGGCCACTTCTGAACTATTTCACTTACCCGTTTCAACAACTGACACGGACTTCAGTGGAAATGGTGTGGCCCAGGAAGGTACCTCTCGCCGGAGGAAATTGGCACTTATCAGCACAGTTTTTACCAGTCTCCGTGATGCGCCCCAAGAGCGATCAAGATGTGCTAAGTGTTCAATCGACGTCTTGGAGTATACAAGAGATCGTCTAGGTACACAGGAAGGACCAAGCAAATTAAAAGTCCGACATGGTGGTCTGCATTAACCACTGGAAGTGGCTGGTTTTTTTTTTGCGGAGGGTCAGACCATTGGCATCCTGGTATCTCAATGGGTCCATGGGCGTCACGAATGCGGTTTTGTGTCTGTCATCTGGGTGCGCATCGCTATCTCGGGTGACTATGATGCCTAGTCACTTAAATTGTGGCCATTGAAATGCGGAACGTGCGCGTTGCAGCGGCCTAGCCAGTACTGTTGTTGACACTGTCCTCTCAAGTGAGCTTCATGCACTGCTGCTGTACTGTTGCGCCACATCTGCGGTAGAGTCAATTATCGATCAAAGAACCTTCTCTTCCTAGTAAGAAGCGACACGCGCCTCCTGAGCTCACTTGTGCCCACATGACAAGGTCTTGACCAAACGATAGGAACGTCCTAGACACATGGCGAAAACATGTCACACCACCGCCACTCCTGAGTATGGTACTCTGCTCGCCGGTCCTCGCAAGGAGATAGGGAGATGTTTTAGCTGTAAGTCCTGTATGTGCCTCGGTGCCCCATCGTCAGTGACCGTCATATACCTGCTGCCGGTGTCGAGCACGCATACTCAACTGCATGAATTACAACCTCCGCGAGTCGGACACTTTCCAGTCAGGCCAGCTAATACACTTTTATTAAAACCTGTCATCCTGTTACGGAAGACGGGGGCAGATCACGTTCCCCTGAACCGGTCGGGCTGCAGTCCTCGAGATGTTGTTAATCGCGCCGCTAGAGGCTATGCGCCGCCTTCTACCTCGCTGTTAAGCTGTATGGAGAGGGCAGGCTTGCTGAACGTTGGGCAAGGAGCGCCTCCATATTACAACTGTTGATTCGGTGCGGTTAGGCGCTCTATTTATCCTCCCTGTCATCATGCCCTCCTCTCCGTCTCTATACGCACCATGCGGTCTTAGAAGGTCGGCAACACAAGAGGACTTCGTGGTCAGCCAGATGTCTGGACGTTTCGCGCTTCGAACATGGCCATCATTTAAGCCCCTTAACAAACTGGCGTTCGCTTTCGCACTGCAAATTCTGAGAGCGTCGACGGCGTATTGTCAACCGCCTCATCACGTCGTGTCTGGATGCAATTGTCGAAACTGCAATGATGTCAATATCTTTCCGTTCGCCGTACCTCCACTAGGACACCAAGATCTTTCTCGGCGTATCTATTGCGTATCGGGAGCATCAACACGACGTCTGGCAGGTCTCCAGCGCGCTCAAGATTACCACAAGCCGATTCTGAGAATCGGGTTTATGGCGAGAGCTAATCGACTCTCTTTCAATCTCGTCGACACTCGTTGGCCACGGCAAACTAACTGAAAGCGGAATAACTAGTATGCCTCGTAAAGTCTGCTGTGCGTCGTCCTCTGCAACATTGTGCACCTCGATCTCTGCTGACATCCTGCTCGCAGCGCAAAGATGGAACCGAGTGTTGGGGGGGGGGACGTCAACAACGTCAGCACATAAAAGAAAGGTAGAACAGTCGTCAGGTGTGCGCCAAACTAGTACCCGCCAAAACTAGCAACACGCGGCCGGACTACGGCCTCTACAAATCATAGAGCGCTGAAAAAGATGTTGACAAATGCTCCAAGTTGGTGTGCACAGGAACGTAATGTTCTGCCACAATACATCCGTAACCGGAGGCCTTGCGAATATTCACTCTCGCTGAAACGCTCACAAACTACTCAAATGCAAATTAACTTCTGTACAGGGTGAAGAGAAAACCGCAACATCTATTAATTTTTGCACTGAGAAGTCATGAGACTAATTTGCACTGAGAAGCGGAGAAGCATGAAACGAGGGAATAGAAAGACGCATATGAGAACTTAGCATGGTCGGCTTTCGACACCGAGTTTGGCTTCGAATCCTTACCGATCGTCATATTGGCATAGTTGTTGAGATCCCTGCAAGCTTTACTTAATTGGATGTTTATCTGTAGCAAACTGAGACTCGATTTTTGACTTGTGTTTGACCTTGACCCCATACGGAATAGCATCACAGGACCTCTATGATACAATCTTCTGTCGTGGGCAGAACCGTGAAGAAAATGATGTTTTGTTAACTACATTGCTTTTAGGCCTTGGCCATCCAAGGTTGTTGTTAGAGGAACAAACGCTTTGATGGAACGGTGCAATCTACACTTTTTACTCCTAACTGGTTTACGTCTAATGTGTGTTAAATGTCTGTATGTAAGAATGTATGCCTGCCCTTGTGAGCGAACAATTTTCTGTCTGGTTCCTGGACGACAATAAAGTTGTTTTTGATTGAGTTTGATTTTGATCCTTTAAGTGAAAAATATGGCGGACCACAAGGCTAAAAATCAGCCTGTGATTATGGATTTGAATTTCAAAATTTAAATTGCCGCAGTTGTTTTATTACAATTCAAAACTAATGTCCTTTTGTAACAGTAGTATAGTTAATAAGTTTTGACATATAAAACTACGTACTCGTTCTTTGTAATTAAAAATGTTAATGCGAGGAATGCATCACTTTAAACATCATGATTGGTCCGTGGACCACACTTTGAGAACCACTGATCTAGTGCACGGGAAAGGGCGATTAGAAGGAGAACAATAACCTACCTAGAAAAAAAAAAAGAAATAATGATGAAGAAAAAATATCAGAAAAAAGCAATTATAGGGTTAGAAACCAAGGATAAGTTATAAGAAGAAGAAATTCAGAAATTCTTGAACTTGGAAAGCATAAAAGTGAACTCTAGTCCTGTATTATTCACCTTGTTTATAAACGAACTAACAAAGGACATAAATGAGTATGGGTAACATGATATCCACCTAATTCAGAACATCGAGGTATTTATTTTACTTTTTAGCTGATGCTGTTGCACTTGTATCAGATACAATCATTGGACTGCAGAACCATGCAGTTGAATATTTTTTACCAGTGCTCAAGGGCTTTAAACCTATGGCTGTCAACCTAGATAAATCAAATGTCTTGATTTTTCTAAATGGTGGTGTCATATATCTTGTAGGGAAAAGTGGTTCTTTGGTAATTCTTTAAAAATGTTGGGAAATTTGTTTATGAATGTAATACAAAATATTTGGGTCATAGTTTTTCTTCCTTTTTCTTCTTGCCTTTTTTTCAGACTGGAAACTTGGCTATCTAGTAAAGCTACCCAAAAAAGGCATAAGAGATACTTTCAATAAAAGATAATGGGTATAAACTGTACTCAAATATGAATCAGCAGCGTTATAGCTCACTCCTTAGAATCTATGAACTGCCCTCTCTGTGATACAGTTGAAACTGAACAGCACTGTTCTGCTTGGTATGGCCTAAATAATATATTTATAATACCTTTGTATAAACTGTTCTAAAAAATATCTCTAAGAGACACCCTTCCCTTTTCCATTTTACACTCTTGATGTCAGATAACAGAATACCAATTACATTACATCTTGCCTCTTTTGTTTACAATGCATCGGAGATAAGAAACCTAATTGTGGCATAAATTTAAGCCATTACATTCAGGAAGGTCATAGAGTATAATGTATGTGATTAACATGATAATTGTTTACCTCCCTTCTCTAGGTTTTGTTTTGCTAGCCAAAGGCTGTGAGGAGGTTTTCTCCTTTGTGGTGTAATGATTCTCCATATATGGTGTTGATATTTAGGATTGTCGCGTGTCATGATTTCGTCAAGGTCTGCATCTCTCTCAGCGCGGGGGGAACTCTCTAGTATTGGAAGGTAACGACTCTACACGCAGACGACGTCAACGTTGTTTTAGGCATTTTGTCCGGTTCGCGGGAAAGAGAGGTTCAAGGCCTTCGCCGTTGTCTGTGTTGCAGTCACCTGACGTCAAGTCTGACTAGTCTTTAGAGAGCTGCTTCGAGGGCTGTTGCTTGCTGGTGGGAGACTATTTACCCAAGGCGGCTGAAGTAAGAGCGGAGAGTTTTTTTGAGAAGACGGCTGGATCTGTGCTGTGAGGCAAGGTGCCCGGTTGTATGCTCTGCTCGCTTGATCGACAAGTTTGTGGGCATGAGAGGCTGGTTCTTACTAGCGAGTTGATGCCAGCAGTGACCACTGGACTGTTGGAAAAGTGGGGAGGGTGGCGGAATGACAGTATTCGGCTGTGACATTTAGTGTCTACGGGGAGTGTGCTTCCGTTTTTTCGGGGTGACGTCGGTCATTAACATAAGCGGGTGGTGAGTGCATTTTTCCATTGTTATGTTTGTTTTTTGGATGAGAGGCTTGCACACGCTGAGCATTAGGATACGCTCGAGTATGTTGATTTTACTCCTTAAGTTTAGTGTTTGTACTTTGTAATTTAGGGCTATTCATGTCTTGGTTAAGGGGTCATGGGAGGGGGATTGTTTATTTTTCTGTAGCCTTTTAGTGACGTTGATTCTTTTTATTTATTTCAGGCTTTTTGTGTATGTCACTGTCCAAGGTGCACGCCTTGGTGTGTATTTACTGTGTACTCTGTGTTATACGTGCTATTGCGTGCGTGCCTTATGTCCTGGCTCACGCCTTTTTTTTTACCACGAGCATTCGTCTGAGATATATATCAAACCATTCTGCCTTCTTCATTTGTTGACGTCTATCTACGGTTTAGCCTGCATTCAGAAAGGGAACTGTACTGTGAAGGCAGCTCTGAGACTGTGTACTAAGCGCTTCAAGCCCCTGTCTTGTGTATAAGAATTAAAGAACTCAGGGGAAACGTTTAAGTCGTTAAACTGACTGTATGGGGACCGGTGCGTGGTTTTTTTTTTTATTAATTTGTTTGGCTGTTAATTTCGTGCGCGTGTTTGCGCTTTGTTTTTTTTTTCAATTTTTTTTTTGCGGTGGTGTGTCGGTTGTGGTCTGGTTTGTTTGGTTCGTTTTTTTATTTTTTTTTTTTTTTGTGAGTATACGCATCGGTATTTTCTTTTCTTGGTTGTATTAGGTATTTGATTGTTTGGAAGGTGTATATACTTATTTTTAGGATTAAACTTCGTATTTTGTCGTTTTTTCGTCTTTGTCGGGGTCATTCGCTGGGACGGGTTAGAGAAGTAGTCCATCTGCTCCGGCTGAGTGACTGAGCTTGTGTGGCCTGCTGTGTGAGTGGCCTTGAGAGCGTGGGCTCGTGGACGCTGGGGGGTTGGTACGCGACAAGGATAATGAGTAGTGTATGTTTAAAATGTGTAGTTATTTTCTTAAATACTCATACCCTTGCTGAAGCTATGTAATAAAGAATCAATCGATCTGATACATACTGAAATGTCTACTTTCTTAAGCTGAATCTTGCATTGTAGATTTTAATTTGCCCTAGTTGAATTCTGCATTTTTTTCCATTTAGTTTATGTAGTTATGTGAACATAATCAATCTCAATTACTGTGCATGTTGGGATGAAAAATAATAATAATGTAAATCTTACATATTTGTAAGTTAATTGTTTTTTCACACTACAGTTTATGAAAATGTCATGTATAATTATGATGGCTGCTGTTGCTATACATGCACCTTGAAATGGGATCAGGCCTACTCAATAAAAATTGGAATCCCGAATCTTTTCAGATTATTAACTTCAGTCGCATGAGCATGATTTTTATTCACGGCAGAGAAACCTTTGTCATTTTAAAATTCTTTATACAAAGTTTCTTCTGTTGCTGAGTACAGAAGAAGTCTGTGGGTGCTAAAGGGAAAATACTCTCAATGTCGCCTCTCGTATCCGAAAACAACACATGCTTTTCGGCAGACTATTCTTCCATGACGAAGGGCTAATGATGAGGTAAAACTCGTACAGTTGTAGTGCAAATCTAGCATTAGTCGCACTGTTCATGTGAATCATTATGATTAGTTGCCTTGGTAATCCGAAAAGAGAATTCCGTTTGCATTTAGAAAATTTATAAACTATATCTGCGTGTGTTACTGTATACAGATTATGCAGTTATTTTAAGGGGAAGCTGTAGAAAGAATTACTATTGTAAATCGTATCTGAGTTTTTGTGTGTGAGTGGCGGAAATGAGTCGCACGCGCGTATAGGGTAAGATACAGGTCGAGAAGGGGGGATTAATGAGGAATACGGTAAGTATGCACAATTATAATAAGTTCACACATATATTTATAACTCGAGGGGCGAGATGACGCTGCACAGTAGAGTTATAGAATATTAGGGGGGGGGGCGGTCTTCGTCCCAAGACGACAAGTTAAATTGTCCATAGCGCAGGAGAGAATCGTAACGGTGAAGACAGTAGTATTAACTGTCAATATTACAAAAGAGCCACATGCTGTTTGAACGAGATAGACACATAAGTTCAGGTGACTATTTTAAGCAGAAATGTGCAAATAAGATTAGCGGCTATTTTACCTAACAAAAATGGCCACATGGCAATACGTATGCAGAGAATGTATCTTACAATGCCAAATAAACAAGATTTTTCTCTTTAAAAAAATCTTTTAAATTAAAGATTTTGTCATCATTTTATTGGGAACTTGTATTATGACTTATTATTATCACTGATCAGCACTCATATAGCTATTTGTTTCGTTGATGATTGTTTTGTTTTTTGCATTTGGGATGATTTGGCCTTTTGGTCTTGGAACGAATTGACCTTTGCTGTAGGGTGAAATGACTTATCACTGAAATTAAAGGCATGCACAGAAGTATAGGGTACAACAGAGGGGTATGGAGCTGAGCAGATTTTACAGAGTGAAGTTGGGTGCTGCTTTAAAGAACCTGGTCATAGAGCTATTTTAGGGGATGGGTGTGGGGTATGTTATCCGTTAAACTTTGGCCTGAGCCTTCCTAAAGTGCACTGTACTGTACCTCCTGTCCAGTTAGTGCAAGATATGATATCTAACTGGAGGATGCTTCCAGCAGATAAAGCACATGGCATGTGCCTTCAAAATATCCATTTGCTCCAAAATTAAAAGTTTATCTTCAGTGTTACATGCAACATGAAATCAAGAGATATGAATGTTGGATTCCTTCTTGTTCCTGTTCGCCCCCCATTGGAGCATAGGGCCGCAACCACACCCCGCCATTGGACCCGGTTCTGGGCGTCCCTTTCCAGTTGGGACCAGCTGTCTCCGCTTCGCTGTGGACTGATCTCCACGTCTGTCTGGGTCTCCCAACCCTGCGCCTCACCTGTGGGTTCCACTCAGAACTTGTCTTGTTCAGTTGGCTTTTGTAAGGTGTGACCGATCCAGCCCCACTTCCGCTTCCTGATGTCTGGGTGGCAGGTTTTTGGTTGGTTAAGAATATTGGATTACTACAGTCAAATTTTGAAATATAAATTCCTGCTGTCATATAATAATAATAAATGAAAAATTTGTAAAGCATATAATTTGTAAAGCTCCTAAGGAGCATGCTCTTAGCACCCAAGAACAAGATCAAAACATGGACAGCATACAAGGGACGGGAAAACAAATAACATATGAACTATGAAAGAATAGACAGCAGTACTAATGATGAATAAAAACAAATACAGAAAACGCAAAGAGGAACCAAATAACAAGAACAAGAGTTTCATGATATTGCCAAAGGAAGATGGTCAGGGAAGAGTATGAAAAGGACTAACATTGTGGGAAAGGGTGTCAGAAATAATGTTTAGGGAAGAGGTGTTTTTTTGAGTGCTTGTTTAAATGATTCAATAGTGGGTAGGTGGTGGATATGGAAAGGAAGATAGTTTCATTGTTTTGCTGCATAATAACTAAAACTCCATATGTTGTTGTTCAGGTGGTCATCAGACAAAGAGCAAAGTTATCTGAAGTAAAAGTTCAGAGAAATAGGGTAGGAGCCTGCAACGGAAAATTAAAACATAGCACAAATGGTTTGTACTGAATATGAGAGCAGATGGGTAGCCAGTGCAGAAAATGAAGAAGAGTGTCATGGTCATTTGCTAGCTGTAAGCACCAGATGTGCAGCAGAGTTCTGTACTTTCTGGAATCTACGGATGAGCTATGAGGGGCAGCCTGTGAGCAAGGAGTTGCAGTAATCAAGCCTAGAAAGAACAAATGCACAGACAAGAGTGTTGGTACTGTGCATAGAGAGAAAGTGACGGATGGTGCTGATTTTATGTAAATCATAATAGGTAGACTGACGACAGCTGTAACTTGTTTATCAAGGGTCATGTCAGCAGTGACAACAATGAGGTAAAGGTGATGTTGATATTGCCCACCTTGATACGATTGGGCAGACTGACGAGCAAAGATTAGATTCTTCTTGAGCATAGGAGGGCTTCTGTTTTATTATCATTGAGTTTAAGCTTTTTTTCACCATCCAGTCCTTGACATTGCTAATACAGGCTTCTGTAGTGCTAGCAGGAGAGTGAGACTCAGCCGGTGGAGTGTAGCAGAATAGTTGCATGTTATCACCATATGAGTGATTAGAAACATGGTGAACCTGTGCATGTACATGTGTGTGTGTGCACTTGTGCGCAAAAGTTAATGTTTGTATTTAATTGCAAATTAAAAAAAAGAAAATCCACATACAATTTTTATTACACAATATCTGTTTCAGTATTACATTTAAACTGGAAATATAAAGCTAGGAGGGTGGGCAGGAAGCCTAGCTACATGCTGGAATTCTATGCCATACAAGCATCCTCCTTAATAGCTTCCTGTCACTAGGAATCAAGATAATATTAACACATACACATATGTTTACTTCTTTCTGCAATTAATGATTAAACTTGCTTATTTTGGGAGGTGAGAGGAGGTACTAAAAAAACAGTTGACACTGGAGGGGTGGGTGGGTTGGTTGGTTGGTTGGTTGGTTTCTGCGGATGTGATTTCACACTATATGGGGACAGGATAGGTACAGAGAAAACTCCTGATGGTCTAGCAGGTTTTTACACACAGTGTCTTGAGACCTGAACCCTAGACCTCTCTCAGTAGGGGTGGCAAGGGAGTGTTTTAAGCACTGCACTACCAGGCATCTCAGTGGGAGCAGGGGGTCTGAAAACGTTTATGTATGGTGAGCACTGGCTTGATAAGTCATGTCATACTACACTTCTACTTTAATTAAAACTTCACTGACATGTCTTCAGTTTTTTGGTTGTAAACTTATTTACAATTTCATTCAAATAAACAGGAATTTTAGATGTGAACTTTGCCTGTGTTCCCACTGAAGAGGTATTACAATACAATACATCTTTATTGTCTATGTCTGGTCGTAACAGAGATAGACATTTTCCTCTGTTGCTGGGAGCTCCCACAATCAACTGAGAAAAAGATACATAATAAACTGAAGAGATTACTATTACACCTCATTCACTCACACAGTTATAATCTTGCTTAACCCCCTCACTTATCAGATACACTTTCTCTTCCTCTCTTACACGCACACACATAGACTAGGTACATTTATTAGACCTGTTCAAGAGTGCTATTGCAGTTGGTAAGAATGACTTGGCGAAGGCACTCTTCTTGGCGATTACTTGCTTCCATCTACGGCCGGAGGGTAACATTTGGAAATGGCGATGTAGTGGGTGAGAAGGGTCTGTGATGATGCTGAGTGCCTTTAACCTCACAGCCTTGATGTATAGCTCACCTAAAGGTCTTTGTGGAGAACCAATGATCTTACTGGCACTCTTGACCACCCTCGTCAAACAAGCTTTATCTTTGACAGAGAGAACACCAAACCACATTGACATATTGAATGTTAAGATGCTTTCGATCAGGCTGCGATATACTGACTCAAGGACAGGGCTCCTGACACCAAAATTCCTCAATTACCTCAGCAGGAACAGGCGCTGATGTGCTTTCCTGGAAACAATGCTGGTGTTTTCCTGAAAGGACAGTTTGCTGTCTAGCAATGTGCTGAGGTACCTAAAACTTTGCACCTGTTCTGTTACCTCATTATCAATAATTATGGGGGTATGGACAGGTTGATATTTTCTTCTGTCAAAGACCACTTCCTTAGTTTTGGAGACATTGAGCAGCAGAAAGTTTTCTTCAAACATTGAGTGTAATTTCTGAACCTGGAGGAAATAGCTTGCCAGTGACTCCTCATCCTTGAGTCCAGCAGCCAATGCCATATCGTCTGCAAACTTAATCAGTGATAGGACACAATTTGAGAATTCCGTCCTGACTTCACTAGCATAAACAGAGAACAGTATCGGGGACAAAACACACCCCTGTAGGGCTCCGGTATTTATGATCAGAGTGTTCGAGATTGTGCCTCCCAAGCTGACCCTTTGTGGCCGGTCCCGGAAAAACTCCCTCATCCAGAGCACTAGGGTTGAATTAACGTTTAGTGTTAGGAGACGTAAAAGCAAGCGTGGCTGAATGGTATTAAATGCAGATGAAAAGTCCATGAATAGAATACGGGCGTATGTACCAGTTCCATCCAGATGGCTTGCTACCAGGTTGTAGAGAGTTGAAACAAGCATCATCCACTCCTCTTTTCGCTTTATGCGCAAACTGGTAGGGGTCGAGTTGATCAGCAATGGCAATGATTAATTGGTGGCAAACAACTCTCTCCATGTACTTAGCAAGAATAGGGGTCAAGCCCACTGGTCGGAAGTCATTTAGTTCTTTGGCATGTGACTTTTTTGGCACTGGAATAATAGTTGAGGTCTTCCATAGCTTAGGAAAGAACTGACTGTTCAGGAACAGGTGAAACAGATGTGTGACCATTGGGCTCAGCTGCTGGGCGCAAGACCTCAGCACCCGTCCTTTTAGACCATCTGGTCCAGGAGCTTTAAAGGGATTAATTCGGGATAGGCAAGATGTTACGGCATTCTTGACCACTAAAATATCACATGGTGACAGGGAAGAACAGATCAGTTCATGTTCTCGAGAAAAGTCGTGTACATCAAACCTGGCATAAAACTTGTTTAAGCCATTAGCAAGGTCTGCAGCAGCACATCCTACATCCTGTTTTTTTGTTGTGCGACCCATCATTTTGTTTAGTCCCAACCATGCCTCACGTGCATTCCCTTCCCTTAGTTTTGTTTCTACCTTATTCTTATATTCAATCTTTGCCAGCCTTGTCTTCTGCCGAAATTCTTTGTTCCGATCTCTTACCTGTCCCATATCACCCTGGATAAATGTATGCTTCTTGGCAACAAGGCAAGCTTTCAGGTCTTTGGTAATCCATGGCTTATCGTTAGCAAACAGTTTGATTGTTTTCAAGTTCACAACACAGTTTTCACAGAACTGGATGTAGGCAGTGACAGTTTTTGTGAGTTCGTCGTCATCAGAGCAGCTGTCAAAGAACAGCTGCCAGTCTGTTGTTTCATAACAGCCCCGTTTGCCTCGATCATGTGGTGTGACCACTGCTTAATCTCTATGGCTTTTGGTTTAGCAGTTTTCACTTTCTGTCGGTATCTTGGGATAAGATAAACCACATTGTGGTCGGATCTACCCAAGGGGATCCTGCATCTGCTTGCATAAGCATTCGAGATAGAGCTGTAACATTTGTCTAACACACGATTCTGCCGAGTGGGACAGCTAACATGTTGGTATAGGGAGGGCAATTCAGCACTAATATCACAATTATTAAAGTCGCCAAGGATAAATACAGCCTGGTCAGTGGATTTTATTTTACACTTTATACAAGCTTTTACACACCACATATGAACATAGCTGATTGTTACTATTATTAGTACACCTTAAGGGTGGTTCTTTCTGAGCAAACATCTGTAGTGCATAGTGTATGTTCCCTCAGGTTTGCCTTCATTTAATCTGATTCAGACTTGCCTTTGGATACACATGAAGGCGCAAGTATTTTAGTTGTATATAATGATCTACTCCACTTTAAAAAAATCATAAAACCGATTATAGTTCAGTTATTCTTTTTTGCCAAATTAAAATTATGTTTCAATTACCTTTATTTGTGCTATATATGTCTTCCTCAGCAGCTCCCTGTTCCTTTTCCTTTCTTTAGTATATTTTAATAAGCAGCTCATGATTATTAATAATAAACATGTCTGATATTTTAAATTGCAATCCAAATTTGTTTTAGACATCTTTGTATATGTGTGCATGCCAGTGTCTGTAAATACATCCACAAATATGTATATGTGTGCATGTACATCCACAAATATGCCATAGGAAGCTTGCAGCAAAGACTGTATAGATTGAAGAAGAGCAATAAAAGAACACTCAGCTTAGTGATCCCAGACACCTTAATGTCACTGACAGGCAAGTCAAAGCTAATCTGATTTTCTATTAGTAACTCTTTGGCTGGCTGGCAGGCAGGCACAGAGGCAATCTGAGTAAACAACTGCTCTTTAAAAAAAAAATGGAAGTATTTCTCGCCAGTGATCAACAGATGCATTTGCCTTGGCTTTAAAGTTACTTGTCTCGGGCAGTCTATTTTATGATGTTTGCAATGATAACAAATGGCTTGAAATTTACTTCTTAGTGGCTCTTTTTGGTTACTAATATTGCTATATTGCATCATTTAAAAAAAAGATTTGCTTTTCACCTTATTTGAGAGCTTTCACTGAGTATGTCAGGAGTGAGGAGCCTCCAAGGGGCATTTTGATATTTACATCATCATTTGCAGGCCAGACAAAATTATCTACTTAAACATTAGCTTGGTCTATTTGGTCAAGCTGTGGTTTTGTCACAGTGTGTTAACACTTTAGCGGTGTGTACAATTCCAGCCTTCCTGGCACTGCTTTCCTCTGAGTCACCATAATCTGTCTTTTCAAATTCAGTGAACGAAAAATAATCTCTTTTTCTATGAAAAGCATAGCGAAACAACTGTTTGCAATAGAGGAGAGAGTATATTGTAACAAAAGCTTTGTTTTCCTAATGTATAATTTTCTGTTTTAGGTGTGCAGTGAAAGTACATTAAGAATAATTATCAAACAATTTAGTACACACATATCTCTTCCTGATGGAGGAGTTTGTGGCATTTACAAGGTGTCTACAATCTACACACATACATGCACAGACATGCTTACACATGCATAAATAATCTCATAATCTCAAACAAACTTTTACCAGCCAAAGCTATTTCATTTGCTCATCCCTGGGAAATCCACAAAGGGTATTGTTTGACAGGTCAGGTACCCATTCCCGCTAGCTGTCAACCTGACTCCACAGAGGGTAGGGGAAGGCAAGGAAGCTACAGAGAGATGGGCACCACCTTCATGTATAACTGGCCCGAAGAAAAGTGAGGTCTCTAACACCATCTTCCTCTCCCCCCCCCAACCTGAAAAGTTAGGGTTTACCTTATCTTGCCTTATTGTTCAACACTTGTAGGTGAACTATACATTAATGTACACAACACTGTTGGCAATCTGTTTTTTTATTATTGTATGAGCCAACATGGTTGAAGAGATCTAAAGGTATCAACAGCTAACATCAAACCGGAAGTGGTCTTCCCTCAGCTTAGGTGAAGGCCCTATGCATGCTTACTTACTTACTGCCCGTTATGCCGGTCGGCACGTAGGGCAGCGACAAAGGTCCTCCACTTTTGTCTATCCTGGGCTAACTTCCCCACAGTACCCCAGCTGTGGTTTAGGGTCTTCATCTCTGCCTCCACAGTTTGTCGCCAGGTGTTCTTGGGCCGGCCTCGCTTGCGTTTTCCTTCTGGAGTCCAGTGTAAGGCAGTTTTTATGATGGAGTTGCTCCCGCCTCTGATGACGTGACCAATCCAGCGCCATCGCTTCTTCATCAGGATGGTGGACATGCTCTCTTGCCCACACTGGGCAAGCAGTTCCTCGTTGGAGATTGTCATTGGCCAGAAGATGCCCAGGATTCTTCGCAGGCTTTTGGTGTGGAAGACTGACAGTTTGTTGAGGTCGCTGTCAGTCATTCGCCAGCATTCCGAGCCATACAGAAGAGTGGACATGACCAGACTCTGGTAAAGTCTCAGCTTGGCATTGATGCTGTACTGTGTCGACTTCCAGATGTTGCTTAGGCTACTGCGGGAAGATGAAAAGAAGCAAACATGTCTGTCCCATCATGTACTCATATGTGTCCTTTCTACCCCGTAATGGACGTTCCTTTGCTTTTCCCTCAAAATTTACGTTATTATCATTATTATTCACTTAATATAGATTTATGTTGGTTTGAAAAAAATAAGCTTGAAGATTTACTGAAATCTGTTGCTGCCTTGGCATGCTGGATCAAATTATTCTGTGGGCCATATATGGCTCGTGGTCTGGACTTTCCCCACCCCTGGTTTAGGTAGTTTCTGCAGGAGATAATCAAGTTATTGAAGGTTTTATTGGCCATATCAGTAAGTAACAAACTGCAAAACTGAAGTGCAGCAGTTAGGTTAATCTCTAGCATACTATGCCCCTGGGTTTATGTATCTTGTTGTACACAAATATGAAAGATCTTATTAAAAAATTGCCGCCTATTCATCCACAGTACTGATGATATCTTTGTACTTAATAGCTGAGGAGAAGGGACCCGATTATTGGTGTAACCATAAAAGTAGTGCATGATGGTGCAGAAACTGAAACGCTTGCAAACCCAAAAATATGCATTAGTTTGTCTATTGTAAAAAAGAATTATGGTAGTTTCAATCTTGTAGTATCATACAGGCCTATCAGAGCAATAAAAATAGAATAAAAATTATTATTATTCTTCAGCACTTTTTATGTGTTCTGATGGGGTTGGTTCCAAATAATGTCATTAGAAGTGTATCATTCCAGAACTTTCTAGAAAGGAAATTTATGCACAGAAAAGCTAATGAATGCTGTAGGATTTACAGGACCATTGTACCTGAAGTGATTGTATCAAATATAAAAGTATATCACTGAAAATAATGACTTTTTATTGGGTCAGTGATCGTGCTAATAGTGTCTGTGTTGATTTGACCCCAGTTAACTATATTATATGGTCATTCACCCGTGACAGTTGAGGGGGAGTGATTGCTGTGAACTTTAAAAAGTTAATCTCTCATAAAACACCTTGCGTTTATCACCCCTTTTGTTTATCATGTATACTGACAGCTGCAGAAGTATGGAGGAGAATAGCTACCTCATTAAGTTCTCTGATGATACTGCATTGTTGACTCTTTTACAAGAACATAAGAGAGACTTTGTACAGTAGTGCGATGAGAACTTTCTTGAGTTAAATGTAGACAAAACAAAAGAATTTAATACAGATTTTAGGAGAATCAAAGAGGATTTTGTTGCTCCCAGTGTGATACATAGCAAACCTGTTGAAACTGTTACATAGCTCTTTCAGGTACCTGGGAACTGTTTTTGATTGCCAGCTTAAATTGGCTCTAAACACTGAACACATTGTCAAACGTGGCCATCAAAGAATGTACCTTCTGCGGTAGTTAAATAGTTTTTAGTCAGCCAAGCAATTTTAGGCCGTTTCTACCAGTCGTTTATTGAGAATCTTTTATCCTTTTCATTTGTATGCTGGTTTCGTGATCTATCTGTCCATGATAGGAATAGTTTGAATAGTATTGTTCACATCTGTTCCAAGATCTATCTATTCCTCTTCGTGCATCAGGTTGCACATAAGGCCTCAACCAGAGTCCGCCACCGATGTCGATCGGCTGAAACCCGCTCTAGGTGACCCCATGTCCAGCCCTTTCCTTTCATCTCCCTTTCCACTGTTCTTCTCCAAGTTTCCTTTGGGCGGCCTCGTTTTCTTCGGCCGTTCTGGAGTCCATCGTAGGGCGACTCTGGAAAGGTCTGCTGTCTGCTGGCGGGAGCACATGTCCAATCCATCGCCAACGCCTTCGTTGAACCTGCGTGGTGATGGACTCGGTTTTCAGTTCTTCGGTGGAGTTCTTCGTTGGTGATGGTGTTTGGCCAAAAGATGTTATAGTATGCGCCTGAGGCATCTGTTTTGGAAGACGTCAAGCTTGTTACTGATGGTTTTGGTCATCTTCCAAGATTCTGATCCGTAAAGGAGGGTGCTGATCACATTTGACTTGAAGATTCTCAGCTTGATCTTCTGGCTGATGTTTTTTTGCCTTCCATGTGCTCCTGAGTGAGGCGAAGGCCTGGCTGGCTTTCGCCAGTCGGGCTCGAATCTCCACCTCCGCATCCCCGGTGTTTGACATTTTGGACCCAAGATAGGTGAAACTGTCAACTTCCTCAATCTCTTCTCCATTTAGTTTGATGCTGTCTTGGACTCTGGCGTTCACTCTCATACTTTTCGTTTTCTTTGTGCTGACTTTCAAGCCAAGGTTCCAGCTGTTTCTGAGAAGGGCCTTTGTTTTTTCCTGCATGTCTTGGTGGCAGTGTGACAGCAGGGCAATGTCATCAGCAAAGTCTAAGTCTTCCAGCGCTGTTTGTTGCTGTCATAGTAATGGTCCATCTGATCCCTCTCCTCTCACTGTCGGTGGAAGTCTTCATGATCCAGTCCATGGCCAGGATGAAGAGGAACGGCGACAGAATGCAGCCCTGCTTCACCCCGGTACTGACGTTGAAGGGGTCTGTGAGCTCCGTGTCACAGACAACCTAGGATTTGAAATCGCTGTACAGCATTGCAATGACTGAACAAGTTTTGCAGGGACTCCATAATGCCTCAGGATCTTCCATAACGATTCGCGGTGGATGCTGTCAAAGCCTTCTCCAGGTCGATGAAATTGATGTACAGCGGTGTGTTCCATTCGTTGCTCTGCTCCAGAATCTGTCGCAGAATGAAGATGTGTTCAGAGCAGGATCGCCCAGGGCGAAATCCTGCTTGCTGTGGTCGGAGGTCTTTCTCAAGAGTTGCCGTCAGTCTTGACAAAACAATCTTGCTGAAGACCTTGCTGGTGAGGGAAAGAAAGTGTTATGCCCCTCCAATTATTGCAGTCTCCAAGATCTCCTTTCTTGGGTAACTTGAAGATGAGCCCTGTCTTCCACGCAACAGGACCTGCCCTGATTCCCAAATTTGCCTGAAGATTTCAGTCAGCTTGGGAGCTGTCACATTTATATCTGCTTTCAACATCTCTGCTGTTATTCCATCTGCCCCTGGTGCTTTGCCGCTCTTCATTGTCTTGACTGCTGCTGTCACTTCTTCCAGGCTTGGTGGTCTGTGCAGATGTCAAGGTCTATAGCTGCTGGCTGGATGTCTGCAAGCTGAGGGGGATCTGGTCTGTTCAGAACTGACTCAAAATGTTCCCTCCAGCGCTGTAGTTTTCCTGCCTCTCCCTCAATGACATTACCGTTCACGTCTTTCACTGGCACATCACTGTTCTTAAACCGTTGTTTAGCTGTTTGTTTATCTTGTACAGTGTCTTCAGGTCATTTTTACTTGCTGCATTTTTCTGCTTCATCTGCCAGTTTCTCTATATGGTCTCTTTTGTCGGTTCTTGCCATCCTCTTTACCTCTTTGTTTAGTTTTGTATATCTTTGTCTGAGTTGTTCCTTCAGGCGTTCAGATCTCGTGCTGTTGATTCTTTGTTTGACTGACTTTCTCTCTTCTATCTTCTTTCATGTCTCTTCTCTGATCCACTGTTCTTTCTTTTCGGTTGGAAGCCCAGTATTTTCTCTCCTGATTCCTGTAAGACTTGATCGAAGTCGTCTAAGGTCATCTCTTGTTGGTCTCCTAGTGCCTGGAACCTGTTCTTTACTTCCATAGCAAAGGCCCTTTCAGTGGCTGGATTTTTTAGTTTGCCGGCGTCCACTCTCTGCTGGCGTGCCTGTTTTCCTCGTGATCGACGCAGCTTCAGAGAAACTGTGGCTATCACAAGAGTGTGGTCACTGGCAATGTCTGCTCCTCTGTAGGCTCTAACATCTTGAAGTGAGCTCCTCCATTTTTGGTTGATGATGACATGTCTATCTGGTTCTTTTGTGATCCCATCTGGTGATGTCCATGTTGCCTTGTGGATGTCTTTGTGTGGGAAGAGTGTGCCTCCAATCAGTAGGTTGTTTCTTCACAAAAGTCTCTGCCAGTCTCTCTCCGTTGTCATTGATGGTTCCGATTCCATGTTTTGCCCATGACATGCTCCCTGCAGGTGTTGTCACTTCCCACCTTGCATTGAGATCGCCGATGATGAGCAACATGTCGTGGGCTGGAACGCTTTCTGAGGCTGCCTGAAGCTGATCGTAAAAAGCATCCTTGTCTTCTGCCTCAGAGTCATTTGTTGGTGCATAGCAAGCTAGCACTGTCAGCTTGGTGTACTTTGAATGGAATCTTGCTCTCAAAAGCCTGGGGTCCATAAGGCTTCCATTCCAGCAGTGCCTTTTCCGTTTCTTGTTTGAGGAGTAGAGCTACTCCTTCAGAGTGCTGAGCGTCTGATCTTCCTGAGAACAAGATGGTATGTTCCTGACGCTAGTCTCCTCTTTCCCGTGCCGGTCCATCTGACCTCACTGACTCCCAGGATGTCCAAGTTGTAGTTGTCAAACTCCTTGACTAATTGGAGCATCCTGCCAGTCTGGTACAAGGTCTGGACGTTCCAGCACCCCACCCTCAAACTTTTGCCTCGGCTTCAGTAAATCCGCTGTCGGGGCGCCAGCTCCCTTCGGGTTTGGCTGTCGTCCGTCATTAGTCCAGTCTCCTGGTGTGCTTCATTACCTTCGCATCTGTGACGAGTTCTCTGGTTTTAGTTTCTGTAACATGATTTTTTTTTTACATGGTGGGGTTGTTAGCCCTACCACAACCTATTTTACCTCTAGGTGAGGTGTCCACCTTAGTCGCCTCTTACGACATGCCTGGCTGGATGGCAGGGACCCTATTCTTACAATGCTTGCTAGGCAAGCATACCCCGGGGTCCCACAGGGGTCTGTTCCAAGATAATTGGCATCAAACAGAGGGACTTGACTTCCTTCTGTGACCAACAACTAGTTTGGAAAGCTTCCCGCAATCTGTCAGTGCCTGAACATGTGCTAGTGGGGGAATTTGTATTAAGTTCAGGTAAACGCTATGCCATGCCTGTATGTAAAAGCAATAGGCATCTGAAATCTTTTGTGCCATCAGCAGTCCAGCTGCTCAATCACAAATGAACTGTCAGCGGTGTGTGTGTGTGTAGGTGTGCATAGGAATGTCTGCCCATATCTCTTATGGCTTTTAATATCGCTGTTCCACTGCATTGTAATTGTAATGACTTTTTTTAAATATACAGTCCGACCTCGATAAGTCGACCTTCCCTAAGTTGAAAACTTCCCTATATCGAATTGTTAGTTCCCGGCCAAATACCTGCGCCTATTACGCCATTTTACCTAACTCGAAAACTCCGTAAGTCGAATTTTTTTTCGGGTCCCTTTGAGTTCGACTTATCGAGGTCCGACTGTATATTGAGAACAGAGCACACCTCCCATTTAAATTGCCCACTGGGACAAATAAAGTTGGTTGTTATTGTTATTGTTCACCATCACCATCCAACACCACAAACTGACTGACTGCATGTTTCTGTCAGAATTTCATGATCTTCTTGACCACTGTAACACACTGAGTGGCATACCTGTGGTCGTAGTTGACATAAGTGTCCATTTTGAAGGAAAAAAACCCATCTGTATAACAAAAGGATCATGGACCTGCTTGATATCTTCCACTTCACCCAGTCACTGAGCCCACTCACATAAAAAAGTCATATCCTGGATTGGGTGGTGCAGAGGCCTGTTGATCATATGCATACAGTTACGGTCTCAAATGTACTCTCTTCAGATCATTATTGTGTGCAGTTAGATCTCTCAGCCAGTCCCCCAACACTGACACCAGTGTTTCGCACTCTGCGCCGTCTTCATGACATAGACATGTCTATGTTTCGTGATGATGTGGGAACCAAACTATCCCTTTGCCAATCTCAACCACCAAATTTCTCGTCTGCTCATTTGTTCTGTCTAAACTAGACTGCTGCAACTCTCTTCTTGCTGGGTGTCCACAGTACCTCATCGATAAGCTTCAGATAGTCCAGAACTCAGTTGCTCGTCTTGTTTTCTGAACTTTTTACTGAAATATTGTCTGTCCACACCCCTGCCTGAAACCTTTGCTCCTCACCAGACTCATGTATTCTATCCCTCTCTCCCCCAAAGACAGTCAGATGCGTAAAACATTCTCCCTCTGTGCTGCTCAGCAGTGGAACTCTCTTCCACATCACATTCGCCACTCTGACCCCAAGGCTACATTCAAATGTTCTCCAAAAACATATCTGTTCACAAAGTACCATCCCTGAACTACTGTCCTTAATTACCTTATAATACTGTCTGTCATGTTAACCATCTAGTACGGTTCCAACTGTTCACGTTATCCTTCATTGCTTTATGTTCTGTGCCTGTACATATCACACCATCTACTAATCTGTTCATTTATCATTGCTGGTCTGCACAGTGAGTGCAATATATCTTGGTTGTGGTGCTGGGCATTATAAATATCTATTATTATCATATTTATCTAGTTGTAATAATGATTAATTTTGGTAATTTCTCATTTCTTTTTCTCCAGATGACAAGCAGTGTTCCTGGCTGGTGTGAGTGGTGGTCCTTTGGTGTAAATAGTTTCCCTTGGCTTGCCATTACAGCAGTGTGTCTAACTAGTGCTGTCATTTTCACTATGCCAGTATCACCTGCAGATGTCTTTGCAAGGGTAGCATTTTACCCAACACTTTTTTATACTTACATCATGTCTCAAGTATCTTCAAGGCAATGGTACAATCGAATTGATCAGTGGGTTATTATTGGTGCCCTGCCTGTTAAGAGTATTGCAAAGCAGGTAATTTGTGTGTGTATGTGAACAAGAATAGTACTTCCCACTCTCCCTACCAAAAAAAAAAAATCCACTAGCACCAGCAGTTGTTTTGTCTTAAAATTAAGCCAAGGAAATGCATATTTATGACATGTTATAATTAAAAAATAACTTCATCTGCAGAAGAAAGGGTGTATTTGTACTTGTGCACACATGGGGTCCATCGTAACAGATGTTTCAGGTTCATAGGTTGGGCAAAATAAGGCTGTAAAATTACATATTTCTAGCAAATAAGTTCTTAGGAAGAATATAAGAAACAATATACACCCTGGGTGCTAACAGATATTGAATATTTATATACACCAATAAAATCTGATTCAGGTACCTCCCATTCATGATCTGTGACAAATGAGAATATTGGTGAAAAATAATTATGCTGAATGATAAGATGCAGATATGTATGTAACAAAACATGACACAAAACAGTCCTTATAGCAAGCTGCAAGATCTTTAAATGTACATATCTATGTGTGTGTAATCCTATGTGTAGATGATCTTCTGCATATACGACCATTTTAGTTGTCTTTGTGTTTGTACTTTCCTCATATTAAGATGTGAAGAACCACATACTGTTGCTGATACTGTGTGCTACATCTCTAAAAATGTAAGAAAAAGCATTCTTCTCTTTCTAGCTTGTGGCACAAGAGGGTATCAAAGGTGTTGTTTCCCTTACTCAGGAGCATGAAATGAGAGACTGGATTCCATCAGAAGAAGTAAGATTAAAATAAGTTTGTTAATTATTTAGCAAAATATTTTGAAATAATTTGAAAGGACTTTCCATAACCCTAAGCATAAAAAACTTTAATCTTTCGAAATTATAGACCATCATGAAGGGCAGCAGTAGAAAGCATTCTAACTTTATCTGGAGGTGATTGTTGGTGTTTAATGCCGTGCCAGCAACTAGGGCTATATCACGGCAACAAAAGTAATCTTAACCTTAAAAGTTTTGGGACAAAACCTCACAAGTGATATAACTATAACATTCTTTAAAAAGTCATCACAAGAAGTAAACAATATGTAAAAGAGTGGGTAAAGCGTAAAAAGGACTGATGAAGCCCAAAAAGCCACCAAAAAACCAAAAATCAAAAGAAAACAATTATCGGGACACAAAATTTCTTAAATTTGATGGTAAAGTCCTATCCTCCTTAAAAATATAAAGACTGCTGCCAATGGGATGGACCTGAACAAAGAAAGCAAAGAATTTTCTGTATAAAACTGCCAACGGATAATCTGGAACAATTATAACGTACCACATGTTCACCTCGTAAGAGGTATCCTTGCGTGGCATAGATGTGTCCTAACTTTAATCTAGCAAGGACCACGGATGGCACGAAGAAAAGACAGGGAACAGTGGCATATAATTTATTTTGGCCCAGAGTGTCCCAGTGGCATTGCAGGCTCCTGTCCTATGGCAAAAAAGAAATAAAAAGTAACTAAATAGAAAATCATTTGTCTGTTGTTGAGTTATAGAATTTTATTTCGGTTAAAGATGTTAAACTATTAAATGGTTTGCCTAGACCTGACAGCCTACAGTTTCACCAGAGGCTAAAAGTTGGCCCCAGCAAACACCCAGCAGATCAGAGATAGACATCCGTGGTTGCTACTTTCTAGCATTTCTTTTACCTTCAACAGGAAATAGATTTTGAGGAAAGTAACTTTAGAGAATGCACGCAGAATATGAATGCAGCAGTTCTTTATTTTGTATGATCAGACCACCTTAAGTAAAATAAAATATTCACTTCATGAAATGGCACAGTTACTTCCAACTTCTTTTATTTTTGTCTATGTAGGAGTGGAAAGAGATGGGCGTGGAACAACTGAAGATTCCAACAATCGACTTCACTGGAACACCCACACAAGAAAACATTCACAAAGCTGTTAAATTTATTATTGGGCACCGAAACTTAAATAACTCTGTTTATGTTCACTGTAAGGCTGGGAGAACTCGCAGTGCAGTAGTTGTGGCATGCTACTTAATACACGTAAATAATATTTTTATTTTCTTTTATACAACTTTGGTTTCAGTGTTGCTTAATAACTTTTTGTTTTACTGCTTCCATAATTTTCAAAGAGGAAACATTACAAATGCATCGGTCTATTTCCTCACCTAAAGACTTAAATATTAGCGAGTTAACCTTATGTTTATTTCCCACCTTCATAAAAATGGTATTTTGGCACAGGTAAACAGATGGACACCTGAAGAGGCTGTAGAATATATCAAAACAAAGCGACCTCACATCTGGCTTAGGGACTTACAGTTTAAGTCTCTGGCCATCTTTAACGACAACTTGAAATCGACCAACAGATGAACTTGGTCTAAAGAAAGGTTCTAGAAGTCGTCAGTCTGCTAGTTTATTAAATCTGGGTTGACTGCTGCAGACTATTTTGAGAACAGTGGATAAATGTGTGTTAAGTATTGGCTACTCTATTTTTTTTTCTTAAGTTTTTTTTATTATCTGTCACAGATACAAAACACATAAAAAGCAATATTTTACAATATAACAACATGAAAACAAACATGCACATAGATTAACAGTCATTTTAAGAATGCATCCATCTGCTAAAGAAGCCAGCAGTGTAAAATTTTACACAACAGACAAAGTATGTGTTCTTTTCATATCTCGCACAAATCAAGCAATCATCATAGAAGGCACCTTGGATCCCATTTGTCATAGGTTAACAGGACATTTTTGTAGTCAGTGGCTAGCAAACATTTCTTCATTTATTTCTAAACAGGCATTGAAATTTTTTTATTGTATATCTGTGTTTCAATATTTGGATAAAGGGATCTAACTGAGGGATGGCTTTTTAAATCTACAAGAATATATGTATTTTTTTGCAAGGAATAAAATTAAATCAAGTACATCTGTCTCAAAGTTATTACTGCATCCAAACAGAACCAAATGTTCACTGACAGTTATCTTTGGAACATTTATACATTTGTCTAATATACAATTTTGTAAGTTTCTCCAAAAATCATTCACATATTTACAATTTCAAAATATATGCTGAATATTTTCCTTTTCATTTCTGAAGCTGCAGACATTATCTTCTAGTCTCATGTGGAATAATATGACTTTTGTCCCCAGAGATCTATGTAGCACTGACTTGAAGCCATTTCAATTTAATATCTTTTATATTAGCCATTGTTTTAAACATAACATGCCAATCAACAAACATTTCTGTTATCCTTTCATCCCATTTTAAACAATTTGGCATATGTGTGTTAGATATAATTTTATCATAATATAGTCTTGCTTCTTTCTGGATTGATCAAATTATTCTTAGAGCTTTGTTTGTGCATGGGCGTGTATTGATGGACTGATGTCTGCATGCCGAGACACACTCTTGGCCTCCTGCAAAGTGATCTGCTGTTAGTCTCAGTGAGCCGTAACAAAGAATGTGAATAAACCAGAAGCTATGTCGTCTAATGCCTCGTTTTAGCAGTTAACTGGAAAAAAAATCGTTGACTTCTTGAAGCACCAGTCTGTCGCAGTTTCACAGCAGAACAGTTTCCTCTGACCAACGGGATCGGTGTGATGACATGCAATGCACACATGTTGAAAAACTTCATATCACACTGATGATATTATTCTGGTAATATCGACCCAAAAGATTCTAAATCTTCAGCACATCACCAAAAAGGATGACATATGTACCCAGTGGCACCAGGCGGTGGGTGTGAGAGGATGTATGAAAGTATGAATGCCTCAGATGCCATCATTCAAGAGGATGTTCTCGACCGTAACATGGCAACTAATAAGTTAGTGAGAACTAAAGTTGTAAGAAACATTAAAGAGGGGTAGCACGTTGCTAAAAGTATATAAGTTGGGATAAAAAAAAACTGCCGCAAGGTAGTAAAGTGAACCTTGGCAAGACTTTCTGCATGGCCAAGTCCTCTATAAATATCCAGAGGACTGTGTGCTGTCCAATGACACATTTTATATTGAAAGTTGTAATAATGTGTGTCTGATCTATCTGCCTCTAGCCACTGATTTTGTTTGCATACCTGTACTTCACCTGCCAATAAAAAACGTTGAATTCCTTGTAATGTTATGTAAATCATGAGATAAAGGGGGAAGGTTTTTTAAACTGTAAAAATAAATTAAAGACTGTCATTTCCCAGATTCAGGGTGTAAGAAAAAAAGTATACATAACAACTGGAAAATAAAATAATACTATAGTCTACACACTAGCTTATATGCATGTCGCACTCAAAACTTAGGTGGAATGCACACATAGACCGAAGATGTAATAACAAACTACAAACCAAATATTAATATCCCCGCTTAAGAGGAAGGAAAGATAAGAGATATGGAGAAATGTGCAAAAGCTAATAAAAATAAAGTCTGAAAATTCAGTTGTCTTTATGTTTGTGTCATTTGCACCATTCATTCTTCTCTCGTTTTTATATTCTATTTTTGTTTGTTTGTGGAGAATACATTCTGTCCTAACCATGACAGTATGTTCAGCCTCACCTCTCAGACCCTTCAGCAAGTCAAGTGAGGAAGACCTTTTATTGGCAAGCTAGTTGGCAGTGTCTGTGATCTCTACCCTGTCTATTGTCTAGGTAGTAATTGGAGACAACTAGACACTAGAAGTCAGCACTGCATGTACTCCTACTTTCCGTCACAAAGAAGATAGCATTCTCTTCTGTCAGACAGAAGTTCCGCCTTTAGTAAAATGAAACTACTAGTGAAAAATTAGGTGGCATTGAAGGGCTAATAATAGTACAAAAGTTTTCTTTTCAGCTGTCTAAAACAAAATATTGCAGCAGTATAAAGCATACCTTTTGACTAGTTGAGAACACTCTTAAAAGTCTGGTATATATGCTCTCAGAACCATTATGATGGAGCCAATGACAAAAGAATAGCAATCAAATACTGCATGTTTATCAACAGCACTGCTGTTACATATTCTCCTTCAATAAAAACTGCATGCACCTGTAAATACTGATGTCAGTATTACATTTGTGTGTGTGTGTGGCGAGAGAGAGTGACTATAGCAATCAACAAAATATTTTACTTTAACATTAACAGAAAGATATATGATGTTTTCCTGTGTTCGTTGGTTCTTGGAGCAAGCTGTATTTTAACGTGCGTTTCGCTGACGCAGCCGTTGAAAAATCTACAAAAAGAAGTATACTTGTATACGTCCATGTTCTAAACAAGGCTCGCGTGCGCTCGTGACGGGCACGTTATATTGTGTTATAAGTTACCTCCCTTAAATGAGCGGAAGCTTGGTTGGCAACGAGCTTAGTGACGTTTGGCAAAAGTGCTGGGGAAAATGCCTCCCAAAAAGAAAGGAAAGGGCAAAGGAAGAGGAAAGAAGAAAAAAGATGGTAAGTCAGACTAATATCTGTAGTGTAATTTCGGGAATATTATTTGTGCCCTCTTCATGGGTATGGAAGACTCGACCATAATTAAAATGATTACTATAGTTAAGATAGAGATACGATGAATGAACAAACTGATCGAATCCCAATGATAAAAACAGATTTATAAAGTTTTTAGTTTACTCCTTGTTACTTCTCGAGGAACATAGGGCATCTGCAAGATGCAAGCCTGGCTTTATATACAGGAAATGTTTTTTTTAATTATGGGTCACAAACTCATTGTAAATGGCATCAGTCCTGCAAAAATATGTGGAAGCCATTTTAAAGGCTGTTGAGCTGGCAGCAGTGAGTGGCTCTCAGGACTAGACAGTATCTGTTATAGATTCATCTCTAATTATGTGACGCTGACTAAGTGATGTTGTTTGACTTATAAAAATCAGCATTTTCTATTTTGCCCAGAACAGAAAAAGCCATTTCAGTCGCTAGCCTTAGCCAGTCCAGAAACATTGATATAAAAGAGCTCTAATTATTACAGATACCTCAGTTGGAGTCACTGGAGTTTTTTTATACATGTGAAAGAAGATGGTCCAAAAATTATGTCATATATGCCAGTTTAAGCTTCACAGACATTGAGAAATATTATTCACAGACAGAAAGAGGAAAATATACATGTACACATATATAGCCTTAATTTTGTCTTCTTGCAGACCACAGTGATCTTTACATTTCACAAAACTACTGTTCTCTAAACCAACTGTCTGCTTTGAACAGTGAATATTAAAATGACTTCATGCTACACATATTGAGTCATTCCCATCCCAGGAAAGGTCAATACAGCGGATTCCCTTACCAGGCTGCTCCAAGTCACATCAAAATTTTTCATCAAAACTTTACAAAGAGATGGAAAAGCATGTTGATTTTGTAGAGACACATGGAAGACCATGTTTTAACAATATCAGAGATCGAAAAGGGGAATAAGGATGAGAAACATGAGCAAATTCATTAATACAGTGAGTCAGGAAAATGCCTAAACTGCTTTAAGCCCCAAGCTTAGGCAACCTAGTTCTCAGATTGCCATTCCAAAGAATCTGACACCTGCACACATAAAAACATTTAGGTGTGGTCAGAAATAAACAAACCCCTCAAGAACCAGTGTATAACACAGTTATTTCAATACCTGGATTTCCAAAGATATTGCACTTGACCTTCTAGGACCCCTTCTTTCAGGACTTATGATGCCTGTGGCCATTGACAATTATAGTTGATACTTTACGACAATATGAAAAAAAGATCACCATGGAAAATACTATTAATGTGAGCAGAAGTCTTTAACAAACATGGCATATCTCGAAGAGGTTGGTGTAGCTGAAGTGCAAGTCACCACAACAGTGAGAATTAGGTATCGTGAATTTGAATCTTTGCTCTGATGTACCTCTCTCTTATTGTGACACTTATTTACATGGCTGACTGTCTATGATTTTCTCTGAGTGCTCCAGATTCCTCCCCCCTCCCACTCCACCACCTGCTGGACCCAGAGGCGGCGTTAGGAATACGCGGGGCCTGGGGCCGACCATCCGCGTGGGGCCGGGGTAATGGAGTATATGTATCAATATCCCTATTGATATGATGCCGGAAGCACTGATTTATATACAGTTACATAGGCTGGATCAATTTCACAAAATAACGCACGAATTTAGAGTTTTAATTGTTTGTAACCTTTCCCACCGTTTGTGACAGTAGCGGTTTTTTTCTTAAAGCGAAATAATATGGGGACGACAACTTAATAAACTGCTTGTTATTATTGTCGGGTTTAACTTGAAGACATAGGTTCAATAATTTGCTTACTTAGAACTTAGAAGTGTTTTCTGAACGTCAATTTTTTTGTCACAACTTGTTTAACACAGCTAACAATAAGTCATAAAGATGACCTCAGGGCTGAAGCACGGGGCCCCTTCGAGAGCGGGGCCTGGGGCAGCTGCCCCATTTGCCACCCCAAACGCTGCCGCTGGCTGGACCACCACCTTGCCAGGGTCAGGGGGCTTATGTATCTAAGTGATCCTGAGAACTATGGCAGTGAGAACAGTAACTTCTGGCAGGGTAGTCCATGTTAGACTTCAAGGGGTAGAGACCAGGCAAAGCAGGGAGCTGGGGGCGGCTACCAGTCCTCCAGATCTTCTATAAAAAATATTCTTATGCAAACCAAGACTAGAGACAATCCAACAGATTGGGGCAGTAAAGAGGTAGACCAAGTATCCAGAGTTACAATGGCTGAGGACTAAAACTGCAATGGCTTACCTTCTCTCACCAGAAAAACTTATAACCACCAACTTGATCTTCTTGGAATTACAAAAGCACATTGGACAGGCAAGGGAAAGAAAACTCTTGCAAATGGTGACATAATTTTGTGGTCTGGAAGAAATGATGGCCAACACAAAGAATGGGTTGCAATGCAAAGCAACACAAGAACTCCCTGCATACCATGCACAATTCCATATCTATAGAGCTTTCGCTCCTGACCTGCTATGCACCTACAGATAAAGCAGAGGAAGAAGACAAAGAAAACCTACAACAGATTATAGGGAGCAATGGAAAATATTTCCAGTCATTATGTAACAATAGTACAGGAAGATTGGAATGCTAGAATACGCAAGAATGAAGGAAGAGAAAGAGCTATAGGAAAGGAAAATATAGGGGATATAGCAGACAATGACAGCAGGTTGTATATTTGTTTTGAAGAAAATGACATTGTAATAGGAGGAACCATTTTTCAGTCTATGAAGATATATAAAGGGACATGGAATTCACCTAATGATGGTGCAGAAGGTCAGATAGACCACATTATCATTAATGGCAAAGAGAGACACACACTTCAAGACATCAGAGTCAAAAGCAGGGCAGACATAGGTAGTGACCATAACTTCTTCTTTGGCAAACTTGCTCTAAAGCTCAGAAAAGCTAAGGTGGGAGAATAAAGACATCTATGCCTTGACATAGATCATTCTTAAAATTACAGTACTGAAAAATAAGCTTAGTTGCCACTCAAATGACAGTTGCAAACTTTAACCAAGCAATGAAAGAAGTGGCTAAGGAGTACATCAGCTACATACAAATAGCAAAAGAGACCTGGATCTCCATGGAAAAAGATTAAACATCCATTGTTTGACACAAGGTCTCCATGCCTAAAAGAGAAGTCGGTGAAAGAATATTCACAGAATGATAAGGAAGTAAACAGGAGGAGTAGAGGAGATACAAGAAAGTTTGTAGAAAACCAACATTTAGAGCTGAAGAAGCTGCAGAAAAACATAAACATGGTTTTCAAGATCACTAGAAAGCTAACAGGAAATAAAGATCGCAAAAGGTCAGGGGTACACTCTAAATATTCAACTCAATATTTTAAATACCTATAAGGGTTTTAAAATATATAGTAACAAAATAACATTAAAATAGCTCTTTAGAACTGTTTTTTGAGTACCTAGAGTGAAAATTGTGACTTTGGTCGACGTTTTTGTTTCAAAACGTACAAGTATTTTAAAAGCTACTTGACACAATACCATAAGTCATATACCAAATCTTTTGGGTTCATTGTAAACTAGAAATACTGATATAAAATATAATCTGTTATTATTTTGACATCTCAAGATTTCTAGGAGATATAAGAAATCAAACATGGTACCCCCCCCCTCAAGGTGAATGAGGCAATTAACAATTTTGAAAAGTGTTAATTTCATCAAAAGCAATGTTTAAATCATAATTATGTTATATCATATTATAGCTTATACATTTGTAAACACTACTGCAAAATTTTAGTGCTGTAGCACAAGCCTATCTTGACAAAGTGACTGGTTGTCAAAAACGGCAAACAGAGAAATTCAAGCTTAAAGATTTAAAATAAATATATCTTGTATCAGAACATTTTTGAAAAATATATTTCAGTGTTTATGTACTACACTTGACATCCTACTATATAATTAAAGTCTATTCTAGGACTATAAATTTCACCCTAACAGCTTTTGGAAACCATTAGCTTGTGTTCTTTTCTTTGTTTTCAGTGTCTAAGTTTGAAAAAAACACCTTATGATCTGCTTGCCTACATTAGATTAAGCAGTGTTTTACCTATATTCCATGCAAATTCACTTATTTATTTTAATGGTCTGTTGTTCATCGTCACAGTATTGATAAGAGGTTGACATTTTTTTTATCATAATATAACCTTATTTATTTAAAATTCCACCAGGTACCTGATACTGACGTATCTGTTTAGTTTTCGTTTCTAATAGGGAACAAATAGTTATAGAAAACAAAAGTTTACCGGAAAACTTGTATAATTTGTTGTGTCACTAAAACAGGATGAGGAAAAAGATCCAGAAATATTTAATATAATCGTAAAATAAGTACTTATTGTGTGAAAAAAGGGGGGGGGAAGAATGAAAGCATTTATGGAGTCGCTATATAAAATTGTCAGTATGTCGCAGTTCTCTGTTTCATTATTATAATACAAACTTTGCAAAGCGTAAATTTTTAAACATATAAAAGATTTTTACTATCGGAATTTCGTTAAATCGTCAGGAACGGTCGTTACTTGAACATCATCGCGATGTCCTTTCGGCATGTGGTATTTCGAAACGCTCGTTTTATTTCGCTGTGAAGTCGCTGCATTTCGCTTTCAACAGCTTCTGAGAATATTTCTCACACCAAGATTTATTCTTTTCACTCGCAAATTAGACGATATTCAGCGAACTATGCATCGAACGAAACCTACATGTAGTTGGAATGAATCACTTGGAGACGACGGAAGTGCTCATTGTTAGGGTTACGAACCAATCGGATCACGTCGTCTGATTTTTTCACCGGAAACCACGATATAAGCCAATGGCAGTACACGATATGAAAAAGGGTAGTTAAAAATAGCTTGAAAGCTATTACATGTAGTAGCATTGGCCTTTGACTTGACAGAATAGTGAGCTAGGGGAGAGTATGCCGTTACAAACGGTATACAACATGGCCTTCGTGCGATCGTCGCATGCGTAACCAAGGCTTTAACAAGAGCCATTTTCGGTATCAGCACGAGGCTTGGAGATAAAATTAGTTAGAGATGGTGTGAAAAATGACTTTATTTAGCATCAAAACATACATTTTTCAACAAAAACACCCCGGAATCTGTTTCATTATATGTTAAAGTATGCAAATACGGTGTTATCTTGAATTTGACGGAGACAGCCCAAAACCGCTATTTTCTTGAGGCGCTCTTGACGATCTCCCTTTAAAAACTTGACGGGAATATCATCGCTGATGGAAGTAGGTGGAAGGAGCACTGAGGACTGCTCATCCAGTATTAGCTTATATCCCCAAAAGTGAAAAGATTTGGACATAAATGTAGGCCCTGATAAACTGGGTCAAAAGAACAATGCAACTTGATTAGTCAACAAGGACAATTACAAAAATTAGTGCTCATTGACTTACAATATATAGAGGTTTTTTAATATTTTCTAATGTTTGTTTTATGGAGCATGATGTACCACCCCCATGTAGCATAATAAAAAAAGTTGTATTGTCCCAAAGGCTCAGGTACTCTCTAAATTTTTATTTTGGCTATTCCATATTTAGGCAATTAAAGTGTAATTAAGAATGAATTAGACAAGATTTAAATATAAATCAGCATTTTATAGGATCTAAAAATACCACAAAAACCATAATTTTGAAAACACTGATGATTATAGGCTACAGCTGAGTCCATGATAAAGAGGTAATATGCAACCATGATTTGTTACTCTACGTGTATATCTATCATCTGATGGCCTTGGAAGGGGAAAGAACTTTTAAAAGAAAGTGTATTCATAAGACTTGACAAGCTTGAGAATCATGGTACTCAGCCAAGAATATTGTCTCATCTTTACCTTTTTGTGTTCATAGATTTTTAGTTCTTTTCTGGTTTTAATATTTTTGTAGATATAGTAACATAACATTTAATTGATTTCCTCAGATGCAACACTTGAACTGGAAGATAAATACAAACGAACAATGGATGAAATTGAGGCGCTGAAAGATCATCTTGGTGAGTGGTGATCCTGTTTCCTGTGAACATCTAACAGTTTTTATTTCCACTAGCTACTACAAGACACTTTCCTATGCTGTATGAATTTTCTGTTGTTTGTTTCTGCTGTCATCATTCACTATCGAAAACGTATACTTGTTTTGTAATTAAAGTTGTCAAGAAACAGATTAACTGTAAAGAGAATAAGAGATGCTATTATTTAGGAATGTTTTTACGAGCAGGCAAGAATGAAAGTTCAAAGATATTTTTAAAATTTATTTCTTGTTTGTTATTTTTATTTTTGTAGAACATATATTTTACTATGTATGTGTTTGTTTTGGTATGTGCACATGTGAGTGTTTTAAATCAGCATTTGCTATAAAATTATACACCATGTTTATTTACATTGACATTGTCAGGGACGGATACACGACATCACAAGATTACTGACTGCACTGTCAACACACTCTGTCCCACATGTGTCCTTTCGTACAACAAACCTCAAAGATTTGACGTGGGCTTACTCCTCTATTAGGTGGGAGCTTGTATTCATTGTAGGGGGGGGGGAGGTAACTAAATTTACACAACTCAACATCTATACATGAACAAGATTATGAACCATAAATATCACATTAATGTCATGAATAACTTCCAACCTTTCTAAAGTTCCTTTTAATTAGACCCAAGTTTCTCCACTGTTCAACAAAATAGTTCAACTCACTGATTGGATGATGTCGTAGAGACGTTCACTATCAAACGCACTACTACTCTTCGTTGGAAACTCGTCGGCACATAATCCTCCTCGAATATCTTCCACTTTCCAAGTCCCTGTACAGCAAGTGCTGATTCGGCCTAAACACCCGGTTGGTGACGAGACCACGTCAATAATCACAATAACCACAATATTCACACACAGCTGGTGTTGATTAGACATATACTCCAACTGCTGAAGATCCTGCTACAAACGTCTTCCTTCTTTGATATTTTCTAATGTCTTCTTCTCCGAGGGGATTCCTTTCTGGGTAATTTCTCTTCTAGTTACTTCCTCTCCTGGGTAATTTCTGCAATGCTTATTCATATTGAACGTATAATTACTATCACAACAACAACCACTAAATAAACTCTTTCCATTATCATCTCTTTCAAACAAATATTACATCATTTCACCATTCTTTCTTGGATAGGGAGATAGCCAAAGCAATAAAAACAACTTATCCCAGACCTTGACTAAGCGAAGTATTCAACCGATTCCCCAGTCTCTTTCACTCAGAAATTCGCTACAGTCTTTCTGCTTTGACGGCTGGCGTGGGAATCAAACACAGTATTTTTCATACACTAGAGATTCGGTGAACCTTTCTCTCACTCGCGCGTTTTTTTCTTGAAATCTTCACTTCCACGCATTCTAACGCACGTGTAAGGGTGATAATCCCTGCCTAACAATCGACAGAGGCAACAACCCCCGTTCCTAGCAGACATTCACATGTTTATATTATCAACATAATGATATTTTTGGTGCCCATAAACACTTTTTTTTTTCTGGTAGCACTGAGGAGTGAGCTCACTCGACGTGCACAGTCAGCTAGTGCCCAGGTTTATGAACGCATGACTCAATCAGAGAAAATGCTGCAGGAGCAGATTGATGACCAAAAAGCAATCAGTGCAGGTGGTATTTCTTTTTGCTTCTTTTGTTTTGTGTAAATTGATAGGCTATATAGCTGCTTTTGTCATACTTGGATGTAACAGTAAAATTAGTAAGTAAAATTGGATTATTTGATCAGTATGTTAGCCTTTTATGCCTTCTGTAGCTAGGTAAGTAAAACCTGCACTAGTATTTAAATCTAACCCACAGGCAAACTTAATGCTGTAGCTGAGTATATTTTTCACATTAGATATTTCACAAGAGATATTTAATGATTTTGGTCTGACATTCAAGGTTGCTTTATTTATTCAAGAGAATGCAGTAGATCTTTGCAGAATGCATCTGTAAGAGGAAAGATAAGCCTACATATGCATAAATAATTAAATAAATGTTTTAGAAGGGGTTGAGTTATTTTACTTATATTTATAATTTATCATGTCGTTCTCAGCTTTACTTCCTTTATTGGCTGCCTATCACTGACTGTATCACAATCTAGGCTATCTTTGCTATAAATGTTACCATCACTGTGGTCCTGATTACCTTTTCCTGCTTCATACCCCAGACTCCATCTTGTTCACTTTAATCAGCGGCTGATACCCTCTGACTACACATTCCTTGCACTGTACTCTGGTTTGTTGACAGCAAGCCTTTGCATACACTGAACCCTCTGCTTGGAGCACATTTCCTTTGCAGCTTAACAGGCTGCCTTTTTAAGTGTTTGAGCGACAACTTAAACCTCACCTCTTTGAAATATCTTTCAAACACTTCCCAATCCCATGCACTGTTTTAATGGGGTCAGTGTTTTACAAGTCTCATAAAATAACTTTTAGAAACTTTTAGTTAACCTGCAGCCAGCCCAGTATTTTGATCAAGGATATGGTGGATATTAATGTAGTTCTGAGTTCATAGCCATGATGCAGGCTAGGTTCATTTTCATCATTATCTGTTGAGATTCTTTCATGCCTTTAGTGGTGCTGTGGCTCTAGTGAACTGCAAGTATCAACAAGAGGCAATTGTCTTTACAGTTTGAAAATGTGAAATTCTTTTTGAACTTCACAATGAAGCAAATAATTTATGTGTCCTCATACATTATGAAAATGTTATTGTTGATCAGATATGACAAGACAGTACAAGACCATGCAAACAGAGATGGGACTCCGCATCCACCAGCTGGAGACAGAACTAGGCAAAACTCAAGCTCATTTGGGTTAGTATAAATTATTTAAGGTTTGTGTGACCAAGGGAAGCCAATTTTACTTTTTTATTTTACTACCATCACCATGAGTATCATCTCCATCTAGAGAATTTGTGATTTCTGTTTATAGAGTATATGTTACTGGCAGGGTAGACCTATTCATATTCCATACTTGCTCTACTACTGAGATTCTTTAATTCTTTTGCTGCTGTTCCTGTTGTTTTTCATATCTTCCTCAAACTAAAACAAAACCAATAATGCATATGCATTTTCACCCTTTATCAGAAATTTCTGCTATTCTCTCTTTGTTGGTTCTTTCGTCATGACAGCCCCACCTTCTAGTTAGTTTAATTTATGCCTTGTTACTCCTCGAGCTGGATTGGTTGTTGTGTCTTCGCAAGTTCTATCAATTTTCTACAGCATTTTATTTCAACTATATCGTCCGCGCCATCTTGCCATATTTTAGATCTGTGCATTGTTTGGATTACTTGTGCCCACAGAAAATTGTAACTTTTTCAGTACTGCCGATCTTTGCGGTTTTCCATTTTATAATTTATGGACCTGTGTTTTATCGTTGAAATTTCTGCAAACTAGATCTTGATTCTCTACGTTTCAACGATGTCGCCGATGATCAGTGCATTTTGTCATGGATACGTGGTTTATGTTGTCCTGCTCATATTTTGAAGCTGCTGGTGTAACAAGATGAAACTTCCTAGCAGAACTAAACGTCTCGGTTCAAACTTCCGATGGATTAGTAAACATTTTCTTGGGTTTATTTATCAAAACCAGCTCAAAGCATATTGTGAGTTGCATAATTTTGCTTTTGCAATGTTATTTTATTTCGTATGTCCTGTAATGTTTCGTCCTTTACTTTTATTTCAAGTAAACTGCCAATCGAAGATTCACGTGACCGATAGGCTTTATTTTTCTTTAGCTTCATGACGAGACATTTGGTTTCGCTGCTGTGCCTTCGAATAGTACGCTGATATTTTCAAAATATGCTTGTATAATTTTGCTTTTACAATGTTATTTTATTTCTAGCAAGAGCCAAGTGGAAAGTATTTGATGTGGTGCCCTTATTTACCCAGATTCAGCAATAAAGCCATATTTCAGATGGAATTCCATATTCTTAGTTTACTTTCCCATTGTCAAGCAGCTCTAGCATGTAACATGAGTTATCATTAGGCATCAACATGCGTTTTGTAATTTCATTCACTATCAGTAACATGCGCAGACGTTTAGTACTGCTGGGAAGTTTCATCCCGTTACACTGTCACGTTCGCTTCTCTAAGTGCCTGGATACTCAACTTTGTTTCCCTAAAACTTGAAATGAAGTATTCCGACAAATTTTTCTTCACCTTTTCTTGATTGTGGGAGACCTGAGATGTTGATTTGCATAACGCCGTTTTATCACGAACTTGTATTGCTGGACTGCTGGCAGACGATTTTTTCCCACTTGGCTACTGAAACGAGGTATGCTTCCGGTTTAGTCACATTCATTGTTGAGGCTCGCCGGAACTAACAAATGAACACTTCGAAAGAGGCTGAGCGTTGGTCTTGGCAAACAGATGGCGATCCACCTATACACATCCATGGTCTTACTTTAGTTTCTGTACAATATACTGAGGTTGTTTATGGTGAGATTGTGGTGTAGAGTCTGCCAGTCTACATTGATATTGCTGACCGATTGCTTATGTCAGAGTGCAATGAGCTTGCTGCCAGCAGAGATGTGTGCTATAGAAGTGCTATTTTTTATATGAAATTAGAACAGCTTTTTATGATCGAAAAGATGTTGAAATGGCTAAGCCATATTTGATAAATTGAACTATTTTCTTTGCAATTTGTTTTATTACTATTGTACAACCTCTTATTTCCTTTTATGCTTCTCTTATGTTTTAGGTGACAAAGCTGGCCCACCCCTTTTTCTCATGCTTTTCCTTTTTTCTCACTTACATGGCCCTTTCATCTATATTCTTTTTTCAATCAAACACCACCCTCTTATACTTCATGTTTTACCCTTCCTTCCTTCTGACTACACCGATCTTTCTCCTGTTTTTCCTTTTCCTATCATGCCTTTCTTTGAATATCTTGTTCTATCTGCCGCCTTCTTTAGGCCCCATGCGTTTGCCGTGCAGGGCGACCTGTGTTGGGGGAGGATGGGATCCTGGAGGTTGAGGTCCCTGATGGGTTGCGTCCCATCATACCAACACACCTCTTTGGCCTGGACTTCTCCTAGACGGGAGGTTGGTGTGGGCCACACCAACCAAGCGTCTGGTCGTGTATTGCCCTAGCTTTGCTAGAAGGCTGCGGCTGGGGTCAATCTGGCCTTCATACTTGGAAGGCCAGAGTATATTCCTTATGTAGCCCTGGTGCGACCCTGCTGAAAGTGGTACCGCTCGGTTCCATCCCCTGATCGTTGGACTCCGTGGTGGGTGGGGAGTGTAAGGAATGAAACTTTTTTCTTCATATCATGGCCAAAAAAAAAACAACAACAAAAACACACAAAAAAAAACCAAAAAAAAAAACCACAAACAAACAACCAAACCTAGGAAAGCGTATTAGAGAGGATGTTTCCACAGATAGTGCAGATGAGGTGAGAGACAGTATTGAAGGGGCCTGGTTCCGTTTCCTAGTGGTGGAAGGTGCAGAGCAGGCCCGGCCGCTCTCGTCCCTATCACCTTTTGCCATAGCGAAAGGTTTTAGAAACGTCTGAAACAATTTTTCTGCTATAAAACGTTTGCGGTCTGGACAATTTCTTGTCCAGTGCAAAAATCAAAAAGCTTCTGAAGCCCTACGCCGATGGGACGGGAAACAATTTGTTGATCGGCCCATAAAGGTCATGCCACACCGATCTCTCAATTCCTCGAAGGGGGTCATTCGTTGCCCTGACCTTGCTGGGATGACAGAGACTGACATCAGGTCGGAATTGGTATCTCAAGGGTTTCAGCGGTACAAAGTCATACTGAAGAAGGACGGGAAATCTATTCCTACCAACACTTTATTCCTAACTTTTTGTCTACCCAAAATACCCGACTTCATTGAGGTTGGGTATTTACGGGTTAAAGTTTCTATATTTATTCCATCTCCATTGCGCTGCTTCAACTGCCAGCGTTATGGTCACGGGGCTAGCTTCTGCAAGTCCCAGGCCCGCTGCTTTCGCTGCAGTGGTACAGGCCATGCGGCAGCTGATTGCTGTTCAAGCGCAAAGTGTGCCAACTGTGATGGATCACATGTCGCATCTTCTAAAGACTGCCTGACGTGGAAGGAAGAGACAGCCATTCAACGTGTACGCGCGGAATCTGGCGTCTCGTATGCTGATGCTCGCTGTCGCGTAGTGGGTGGCTCCTCAGGAGCACCTTCTATTTCAAGTTCCATGTCTTACTCAGCAGCAGTCATAAAACGACCATCCACCTCTGTGTCCATCCAAACAGATATGACATGGGTATCTTCAGAAGGTCCTGTCCCTGTATCTCAATTTATGCCTCCTCCTCCTTACAAGCTGTGGTGGCACCCAGTCATCACAGAAATCTCAAGCATCCCAAGCCACACAAGCGTCACAGTCAAAGCATTCCTCTTCACCAATCAGAAACACTGCCCGCCAGCGAACACGCAACACAAAATCGCCAAGAAACAAGAATACCACACCACAGACAGACAAGAACACAAAAACAAAACAAAAATCACCAGATAAACCCATTACATCTAGGACCACCACAGCAGCACCTATCCTTATTCTAAATCGTTATGCTCCTCTTGGCGAGCAGGGGATAGATATGGATGAGCGACGCTTAATGTCGCATTCTCCATCCCGCCGTCCCTTGCCTTCATCCGCTTCATCTCCTTCAATTACTATGGAGCGGTCTACGTCCCTTCCTCATAGGTAAATCATGACTATAATCCTTCAATGGAACTGTCGAGGGATCCGAGCAAACTTTGAAGAACTTCGATGCCTAGCATCTCGTTTCTCTCTTGATGTCATAGCATTGCAGGAGACTCATCTTCTCCTATCTGCTAACTCATTTTCCTTCAAAGGCTATCGAGTTTTACGTCAGGACTCACAAACTGATGTACTCTCAGGTGGAACTGCTCTTCTTATTCGTTCTAATCTTTTATTTAGCCAGTTACCATTCACCACTCCTCTTCAAGCTGTTGCTGCCCGAGTTTTCCTGGGCAAGACTATTACTATCTGCTCTCTTTATCTCCCTCCTTCAGCTCGGATATCCCGACAGGACCTTGAGGGTCTTTTGACCCAACTTCCTGCTCCTGTCCTTCTTTTGGAGGACTTTAATGGACACCACCACTTGTGGGGCGGGGCCTCGACTGACACCAGAGGAGAGTTGTTGAGATCTTTTTTTATGGAAAGCGATCTCTGTATTTTAAATGACGGTTCTAACACCATTAGCCGTCCTTATAACTGCTGTTGGAGATCTTTTCAGGCCATCTTATTCCCAGAATGTGGCGTAGGCATCAGTCAGTAAAGGTCTGGAGCTTGTTGTTGATGGTGTTTGTCACTGTCCAAGTTTCATAACCATACAGTAGGACAGTTTTCACATTGGTGTTGAAGATGTGGATCTTACTGTGGAAGGATAATGCTCACGAGTTCCAGATTGACCCGTAGGCTGTTGAAAGCCATGTCTGGCCTTGTTGATGTGGCTTTAGTTGTAATTTTCCGCTCCACCATTACTGTTGACAATGCTCCCCAGATACACAAAGCGATCTGTTTCTAAGATGTTCTCTTCTTTAAAGAAGTTGGATTGGGAGTTCCTGCTTGTTGCTTCTAGTGCTTGTCATCAACTACCCTGTCTACAAAAAAGGTTTAAGTGAAGGGATGCAAGGGCATCAATGCATATTGCAGAAACTGTGATTGATGAACCATGTTGTATTTGATGCTCTGCCTTCTTCAAACAGAACCTATCCTGTTTTTCCCTCCCTGTCCCTCTCTGGCCCCCTGGGCTTGGCTTCTCGTGCGAGGGGTGAGCGACTAGCCTCTCTCTGATGGAGTGACTTTTGGAGTGCTTCCCCACCCCTTTTGCTTTTCAGGATACCAGTTACTCCATGCCGTGCTTTTTCTACAAGGTCTTGTAGGGCTTGAGTCAAGACACAATGAGTTGATAAATACAGTCCAAGATATTTATAAGTATTGACATTAGTTAGCTTTTTGTTTTCTATGAATCACTCATCATTAAGATAAAACCACCATTGCTAAACACTACAATATTCGATTAATCACAATTTACTTCAAGTTCTAAATGCTTAGTCATATTGTTCAACTCCATCTGGAACCTCCCCTCCATCCCCCAGTTAACCTGCCAGTCTCAACCCCGGATGAAGGAGGAGGGTTGGGCGTGGGGCTAGCAATTCCACCCTGTAAAACAACCCATACTACAGAAACCGCAAATGTAACACAAGCACAACGGCAGCCTGGACGAAACGATCCCTCTTCGGAAGGGCCTTGACGCGTGTTGGCAAAAGCCTTCTCATGGCCAAGGCAAAAACCAGGATAGGGACCAAGAACATCAAAACCCAATACGAGGTAGGAAAATCAGCTCAGGAAATGAACTATGGCATGAAGCTCCTCAGTCTGTGCGAGAACAGGTGGAATGACAGCGGCCAGACCAGACTTTTGTTAGGGGAGACTATCATCTAGGGATATTCAGTCAGGGAATGCTAATAAGAAGACTGCGGGTTTCAGATCCTTCTCCAATGTAGCCCCGCTTTTGTGGAACTCGCTTCCCCTCTCGACCAAGGAGTCTGATAGTATTGGATCTTTCAAGAAAAATCTTAAGACTCACTTGTTTAAACTTTTTTGAAGTTTTCATTTGACCTGCAGTTTGGTGGCTGCTGGGATCACCGCGCATTGAGCGCATCTTTGTGATGCGGATACTAGCGCGCTACAAAACTACATCATCATCATCATCATCATCATCATCATCATCTACTCTGGACATGAAGACCCTGACCATGACCACACACAAGGAGTAGCAGTACTGATGACACCAGGGGCTGCAAGAGCACTAATAGCATAGGAACCATTTTCCTCACGACTTGTATCAGTCTTGTTCAACTCCAAAGGAAGAAAGATCACCATCATCCAGTGCTATGCACCTACCAACGCAGCTAAAGAAGAGGAAAAGTAAGACTGTTAAAACTCCCACCTACCAACGCACTTAAAGAAGAGGAAAAGGAAAACTTTTACAACTCCCTACAAGCACTGGTTGATTGTACTCCAGAACAAGACCTGAAGATCATAATGCCATGCATTCCAAAGTTGGAAATGATAACACAGACAAAGGACACATAATGAAAAAGCACAGTGTGGGCAATTGCAATGAAAATGGTGAGCTGCTCACATACTTCTGCTTGTTCAATGAAATGACCTTGTAGTCGGAGGCACTGTTTTCCAGACAAAGCCATTCACAAAACAACCTGGACTTCACCAGATGGACATACAGAAAACCAGATTGACCACATCACCATTCATCGCCAGTTTAGAAGGAGTCTGCTGGATGTCAGGTAAGGCGTGGCATAGATGCAGCCACAGACTACCATCTGCTTATGAGAACCATGAAGATAAAGCTGAGGTCCTTCTGTGACATCAGACAGACCGCACCCCAAATTCAACATGCAGTTTCTTAGAGATCGCAAAAAGAGTTCAACTGTGAAGTCAAAAACAGGTTTGCGGCACTGGAGGAACTCCTTGAAGAAACAGTGGCCAACCACTGGACAGGATTACAATATATACTTAGATTTTAGATATATGACAACTATGGGTTCGTTTCAAGGGGCTAAGCAGTTAGTGGTCAAAGGGAAAAATGGCAACTTTAACATATAACCCTAAAAATATATACAGCATGAGTCGACAGATGTTTTCTGAGCTTTTTGATGCTGTAGTCTAACCTACTCTATGCATCCGAAATATGGGGACTCCTCCATGCTAATAGCCCTGTTGAAAAAACACATCTTTACGCATGTAAAAAGTATCTGAATGTCTCAACATATACACCATCGGATATTGTATATGGGGAACTTGGATGATATCCACTACTGGTCAACTGTTATCTATCACATTCTGGCTTTGATTGACAAAAATGTCTATGGACCATACACCTAAGAAAGAGTATCAATTACTATTTAAACTTGATGCACAAGGCAAAACAAGCTGGGTAACAAGAGTGAGAATAGTATGGATGTATGAGTTTCAATCAGGTATAGTTAAAGCAAGGCATAGAAAACCATAAAATCTTTCTTTTTTTAGACTCCAAGTGATATATGTCACTCAGCAACATGGGTTGTAAACATTAGGCATAGTGGTTGTTTTCAACTATACCCATCTCATGCCAGAGCAGTATTTCAATTACGTAAAAACAAAACAAAAAAATCATACGGGATGTTAAAACAAATGCTTACATCTTGGAGTTAGTGATATAATTCTGCACAAAAATTGTTTTGTACAGGATAGAACAGAGAATACAAGTAAATTTTACAAAGTATGAAGCTCATGTTCTTTTCTATTGTGCCAGATATGTAGATTTTATCTAGGTTATCTTAAACTTGTCACCTCACAAAGTATCTTGTTCAAGTACTGTATTGCAATAATGCAGGAAGAACAAGACAACTAGCATAGTTTATTCACAAATGTGTTAGGAAGGGTGATAACAAAACTTTTATTATGTTAAGTATGATTGCGACCCCCTGTCCATGTATGCTGATGTTGCTATGCATATTAAATGCATTTTGATTCAAGTTGTCAGTGTTGAAGAGTGGACATAGCGTGTTCATACAGAATGTAAGTAGGATAGGGATGAGAAGGGTATGATTGGATAGGTGATTGGATAAGTGGGTGAGTGAGAGGACGGCTATTTACAGCTCACAATGTAAAAGTGACAGTGGCTGTAATGGCCTTAAGTCAATATAATATTTGAGTTCTCCCCATCCCCCATAGTGCAAAATCATCTTCAGGTTAAGCACCTTACCCTCAAAACAGCCAACCAACTATAAAAAGGGATTGAAAAGTACCACGGAAAAAAGTTGGCAGACAACCAACAGTCTCGTTAAGGACTTTGAGACAGGCTTGCCTAGAGCTTGCTCTACTAGATGGGTGGCTATGAAGTAATTGCCACAATAAAGATGTCAACAACCTTTGGGTATGCGTCAAAGGTTTTCACAAAGTGGGAGTGAGAATGTGTCCTGTGGAAGGCTATCCAGTCACATTTGCTGCTTTGATTTTTTTTTTTTTTTTTTGTCTTGAAAGAAAGAAATCTTTACTGTAGACAACAGCACAATTCTTCCTGTTAGTTCAGGATCAATTATTGATTTTGTGTTTGGTTTAATTGTCTGGTGTTAATTTCTGATCAAATGGGCTAGAAATTGTCAGGAGCTAAGCAATAAGTGCTGCATGGTATTAATTCTGTCTTTTGTATTTGTTGCCATGTCCTTCTATAAACAGAGCATGCGAAATTTGAGCTACAACAAGCCAGAGAAGAGAAAGATCGATCAGTGAAGGATAGGGATGAAGAAATTTCAGAACTAAAGATGAAAGTCAGTTCCATGGAAAAAGCATATGAAGCTATTCTTAGGGTAAGATAATTTTTACAGTTTGTGAAAAAATATTTGCTAAATCTCCTGATGGACGAGTGAGTTGTCATGTGAACTGCAGCACATTAAACTCCCTTTGAGGTATAGTTCAGTGTATTCTGTTTCTTTATGATAAAAGGAGGCTCTTGATGGATTGATGGCCAAGATTGACCTTGCACATGACAACTGGGAAGTAAAGTCCACGAATATTCAAGGAAAGACGAAGCAGGCCGTGTTGGAATTTGGTCTTAATCCACTGGACATATAAAGTGCAAGAGACTTGTATTCTCAAAAACTTCCCTCTTGGCCCCAAATGTGATGTAAAAGTGATATCTTTTTGACTGATGGATGTACTAACTAACATTTGCTGTAAGAATAAACTATCCAGCATCTCTAAATAAGATATGGAAGATGAAATAACTCTTTTTAATTGAAACAGTTATAGAAAGCGCAGCTGTCTGTATAAATTGTCTGATGGACCAATTAGTAGTATTCTTTACAATGCAAACAGTCAAAAGCGTTAAATCTTTTCAGCATAGCAATATTTTTTGTAATTTTAAAATGTTCCATAAAATCACCTATTTTTGAGACTAACAGTATTCAGCTAGACTGAGTAAAATATACTTCTACCACTTCTTCACTGGGGGCTTTAGTCTTATTTTCTATGGCAGCTGGATGAGTGTTCTGAGGCAATTTGTCTTATGCAATTTGGGATGATCCACTATTTTGTTTGCTCACTTCGATCATTACTATGTTGTTTTGACAGCCAAGTGTTCTATTCACCTATTCATTTGCTGGTTTGAGCACCTTTGCTGCTTTATTTGCAGTTTCGAGAATATTGCAAAAGAAAAGCATACATTAAAGGTAGATGGATCAGCCTATCAAATCCTAAACATCTAAACTCAGTCATTTTGCATTGAACTTTACTATTTTAAAACAATTGAATCTTTTATCAGCATTTTGAAGTGTATTATATATGTAAAGTATGTAAATTAGTTCATTGTTTTTATTTCTAATTATCAGTGATATAAAAATAGATGCTTATTCCTAGCACTTATTTAATGACACTCACATTAACTATGTAACCAATGTAACTATTGTGATGCTGCAGGTTTTGTCTATTTTGTTTGTGCTCTCTTTTTCTGTTTCTGATTGGGTTTACTGAGTCTGTTTTGGTGGTGTATTGTGCTGGTGCCCTATTTTTGCTGCTGCCACTTGCTAACTGTGCTTTGGAGGCATGTCTAGTCTGTCGTGGTGGTGTACTGTGCTGGTGCCCTCTTTTTGCTGCTTCAACTTGCTACCTCTGCATAGGAGGTCTGCCTGTTCTGCCGCGGTGGTGTATGGTTTTAGTTTCTTGCTCTTTGGTCTTGTTTTTTAGACCGTGTTGCGTCTCTTTCCTGTTTGTGTATATCTTTTTTTCTTCTTTTTTTTTTAATACATCTAGTTGTCTACTTTATATTTGGAGTTTGGGTGGCTTGCTGCTACTCATGCTATTAATGAAAGTGTATTGTGCCACAGTTCTTTTGAAGGGTTGAAGTATTTCCAGCATTAGCTCTGCAAAATTTTTACTACCATAACAAAATGTATTTTACTCATGGACAGCTCGGAAGTACAGCAAAAATGAAGCTACTCCAAGAATTATTTCTTAAACATGACAACATTAGAATTGATAAAATTGTTTAAAGACCAACCTTAATGGTTTTTGTTTCTGGCAGATATCGGTAAATATAGGCGATATAAACCTAATCTGTAAATTGCAGCCTCCAAAGTCCATTTGTTAATTATCCGCTACCTGCGATAAACACTAATCACGTTGGTACACCATTCACAACATTGCCGACAATCAACACCAATCAGAGAGACAGCTCGGGTTATTCGGACGTTGAAAGTCTGCATTTTTCAGAACCACGAGAAAGGCAATCTGTCAGCGTCCGAATAATCCGAACTGTCACTTATTCTCTCTCTGTATCTGTTTGGTGCTGACTGCTGGCAACCTTGTGAATGATGCAGTAGCGTGACGTTATACACCATTATCGGGGCTCGTTGGTCGCATGTGCAAATCGTGTAACGGATGGGATTCAGAGACTGAAATTTACAGGTTAGTTTTATATCGCCTTTATCTACCGATATCTGAAAAAAACGCGAACTGTTCAGGTTTGTCTTTAAGGGCATTATTTTTAAAAGTAAACATTTTATTAGGCTTCATCTCCTGCTCGTTAATACCCATTTTGTTAAACACACTTCTCCAGAAAATATTCAAAGCTACTAATCTGTGTTTTCATTGTCTTTACGAAAGAGGTTTTCTTAAAAAAAAATGTAATGAAGGTTATTTAGTACGATGAACAAAAATGTTTCCTGAAATGATATGGTTTGATCGCAATGCGCAATGCTGATAAAGCATAATGATAGCTGATAGCAAAAATACTTTTGTGTAAAGTACAATATTAATATATTGGATACTCAAAGTAAAATACAAACATTTTATTTAATATAATATTTTAATATATATTATATTTTTAATATAAATTTTGAATGTGCGTGTTTAGGGGAATTGAGTTTTAAAGAATTTCTGAAAATATCGTATAATTTTTTTTATCATAAAGGCTGTGTAATAACTCTAAAATATATAATCGATGCCCTAAGACCCAACTCTCTATCATAAATATGGTACTTAGTTTTACATATACAATACAAATTGTAATCATAAAAGTATGTAGTGTATAGACATTACAGAAAAAGACTAACAAACTCGGTCCATCTAAATATAGCTCATCTTGCCAGGTTATAAACATAAAGTTGATATTTTTATATCCGTTAATTTGATTATTTCTTTTGTGTAGTCCCTGTAACAGCTCTGTCTTCACAGTGATACCGTTCATTGTTATAGTATCACAATCTGGAGCGTCTGTTCTAGAGACCTGTCTTTGTATTAAATACACGTAAATTTCTGTCTATTGAGCACACCTGTTTATAATCCGCACCCAATAAATTTTAAAAAAATCTTTATTGTTTAACAAATAAGCCTCACTGGTTTATAGGCCACAAAGATATACAACATAAAAGCTTCATCGTAAGCATTTCGTCTCGTTTTTTTGGCATGGTGAGGGTGTGTGGTTCACACAGTTAACACTTCAACATGGAAAAATTAATCGGAATCCGAAAAATTCAGAAAAATCTGAAAACAGGCCGCATCGCTGTTTAAAGGTGGAGCTTCTTGTGGGTGGTTTTCTAAAATGGATCTCTCGGGCGAGAAGGTAGGGTAGTAGCTGGAGACGTCTGACCGCTAGTTTGTCATCACCGCTTTTATTCCTACCTACCCTCACATTGGGGGGGGGGGGGGGGGCGAATTCTTCATATCGCCCGAAGAAGTTCTGCCTTTAAGCCGCAGGGTTTAAAGCTGGGGGAAAAGTCGCTCGTTATAGTCCGAAACTTACGGTAGTCTTACTTCAACACTTTGGAGAATCTGCCACACACACACAACTGGATAATCCCGTTTTAACATGTCACATATACGTAGTTCTATTAAGCCGGCTTCGCAGCGTGTGGTTAGCTGAGTTAGCATTGGACTGTCTCCTCGCATGCTTTTTCCGGGCTTTGAACGGTTTTACCACCAAGTCCGTCCAGTTCTCCGGTAGTAAGATAAGAAGGAGGCCCACTCCAATCAAAGCGAAAGCAGCCAATTTCATTCCGGACAACTTCTTGCTTTTCCACAAACCATCTACCACTGAAATGTATAAAAAGATATTGATAAAATAGAAATGCATGCACTACTTCACTTCGATCATGTTTTCCAAAACAGAGATCAAAAAGGGTTACAGGGCTTAATTGTGAAGCGGGACGTTTAAAAGTCTTAGACTTCGACAAAAGCTAGTACCTCGAAGTCTGAGACTTCAGCAAAAGAGAAAGAACTATGAAATGAAATAAGAGAACTTTCAAATTAGATTGTTTAGGAAGGTAAATGTCGTCCAATAATATGTTTCGGTCGTTGGGTCGTGAGGTATTAGCGACAACACGTATCTTGGGGCCGCTCTTTTGTAAGGGGTATGCCCAACTCCTCTCTTTCGCTCTTACTTTCCCTAGCTCTCTAGGCAGTCAGGTTCCCATTTCCGACAGCTGGGTCGACTGAGAGAAATGCGCTGTCCAAGAGTACAAACGAATCGTGCTAAAGTTAGGCATGCTTTACAAGCTCTGCGCACGATTTTTGTCGACTATGTCAGTAACGTTAGTTAAATATCAATATCATTATAAATATCAATATCATTATATAACATTTCCATACTCTTGTAGCGTCCCAGATACTCACGTGCGCAAACTGGAATTGAAAGTGCAACTCCAATGCCAATAAACTCCTTCCATGTGATGTGCACCACACACACAGACAACACTTGATACACTGTATCACACACAAAAAAAAAGGTCATCTAATTTAATCTGATTCAGTTATTAAATTGTTAGCCATCTTTGTGACTAGTTTTTTCACTGTTACCCGTTTTACAGCTCTGCAATCAAACCATTATTTATATTATCTTAATTATATTAACTAGATTACTTTAAAAATAGATGCTGTATTGGTTATTTCTTGATTTCTGACTAACAGACACTGATAAGATCAAAGTATGCTTACCTAGCAGGAGTAACGAGGCTGCTACAGCCTGATGCCACGGAGCCCTCTCCCAGTCCACCACTTCCGCACCAGTTAGATACATCGCCAGCAATATTGGCCACAAAAACGCCAAGCACAGGACTCCTGGGGAACACCACAGAGAAGTTTCACATAGACGGCATCATTAGTTAAATAGCGGAAAAAAAAACCCGGACAAAAGGACTGTGCTTTCGGGGAAAGGTCTTTGAGTTTGTTTCACTGCTTCTTCCTGTTCCCTCTCTTACACAGCACACACACACTAAACAAAAATCTGAAAAGGCGTTTTTTTTCTGAATGTATAACTGTACATATGTGTGTGTGTGTTTGTTAACGAATATTCGCAGACGCAAATTTACACAAAACAGACGTTTTTATCTACATATGGTACTAACGCTTGCATGTAATTACATTTGCTGAAGGGACAAAATATAGCAATTTAAGTCTCTAATATCTATTTTAATTGATATCGCTAAGGGTATTAGACTCAAAAACGTGCATATAAACATACGAATAAAGTATATGAAGCAGAAGTACCAAAATATAGAGGTAATTAAAATTGTTATACCTAGACACGACAAAAATAGTGTTGCTTGCCCCACGCTTGCGTCGCCCACAAATTTACTGTAGAGGACCTGAGCAAACAAATATAGAATATAACCTTTCTTCAATATCTGTATATCTTTCTCTTTTGTTTTATAATGTATGACTGATTTTACCGTGATTTTACTCCAAAACTGAAAACTTAAATGATAGATACTGACGTTTTAAATTACGTCCGATAAAAATTTCCGGTTGCAAATGAAATTTGTTACCTGTAAGAGTTCTAAAACACAGCATCGGGCAGCTTCATGAAGGTCCTCATTTGCTGGGTACTTTTTCACGAAAGAAACCAAACTGGTTCTCATGTTTAACGTAGGTCGACACAGTGGACCAAACATGCGTCTGGCTGGAGTCTTGCGACGGATCCATTTGTTACGAAGGGTATCGACATGCTGCATTACTGCAACAGCAGCTTTGCCAGCCGGCTAGTGCCAGTAAGAATCCTATCTTTGCAAATTAAAAAAAAAAAAAACAACAAAAAACTCCGAGGTGCGTGCTGGACATTGGCTTTGTTTGTGTAAGAGGATTGATATAAATTCTACTACCAGTACAACGCAATTCACGCCGAAAGAGGTTCATTCAGCCTTTTCCAATGATATTATTCTGTTAGTAATAATAACAAAAATAAGTTAATTTGTATAGCGCAATATCTCAGCCAAAAGGCAAGTTGATTGCGCTGAACAGGATCCACAAAACAATCGCAAAGACAAAGAAAAATGCGATCACCGCAGATTTAATGGTGACGACTCCAGAAAGTAAGGGTTAGTAACACCAGGAGAATATTGAAAAATCTCGAGAATATTAAGAGATGTTAGCATATTAAACAGCAAAAATGTGATTATCACTTGCATTTCTACTTCAACTCTGGAATGTTGCCGAAGACAGTGAAGCCAATAGATCCAATCAGTTCGCACTTCAAATATACAATCCAGTTGCAACACAGCAGAACCACGTGTAAACACGAAGATCCAAAGCGAAACATAACGAAGAAACAATGTCATGGAGATCATTAGCCTGACAGCTACCTTCATAACGATCTCCACATCGAAATAAGCAGTACCTATATTTACAGCAATGTTACTGGTTGTAACACTATCCTAGCAAATGAACAGGGGCCTGAAATTTTTATCGGACATGATTCAAAACGTAAGTAATAATAATAATAAAAGCATTTTATAGCGCATTCCCCCACCGAGAGCAAGCTCGTTTGCACTGTCAAAAACAGTAGGTTTAATAATATCTTCGTCACAAACTAAAAATAGAGACTTGCACACAGGAGTAAAGGCACAAAAAAGAGAAATCTACCGGCGACTTAAAATACACATTCTTTAAACCCAATTTACCATTTCCTTTGCACACACTCAAAATGAGTAAAGAAAACAAGATGCAGTAAATCCAGAAAAAAAGACAGTAATGATAAAAAGAAGGGAAGGAAAGTTGAAAGAAAAAGAACGAATAATTAAGTAGGTTTACACTAGATGAAAATGTATGTCTTCGTTTAAAAGAGAGACGAAAGAGTCTACAAATAAAAGAGGAGTTTACAATCTCAATGCACACAAAACTAATTTAGAGCATGATACATCAACTATGTCCACACTTTGTGTACTGCTGTCATGGACGATGATGTCACAGCAATAATAACGCCCCACATTGTATTGCCAGTGAAGCCGTCCACGTAAGCAAACAGAACTATGCCAGTAATTGAAAATATCATGGCCAGTATCTGAAAGAAAGATTATTTAACATGATCACGATAATCAACATCCAAAATTAACTTTCTAAACGTGATGCGTTAAGGAGGAACGGCCTTCAGACAAATAGTGGAGACAACAACTTTGACTCCTATACTTTTTTGAAAATGGCTTGAAAAAACAATATGTGTCTGTCCATATTTCCGTCTTTTTTAAAATTTCGTCCCTACATGTTCTCGGTTATAATTTTAATACAAACGTCTCTAAAATTACAAATCGTTATATCAAGAATGGAGAAATGGTTTATTAAGATGACACTTTAAACTTACGTTATTCAAGTTTAAACACACTATAGAATTTAGTGAAATATATGTGCAAGAGCTATAACTCATAATAGATTACTTAAAGACTTGTGCAAATATTCCTTCGCTCCTGCTTAATGACGAGGCAGAGACCTACTGGCTACGTTAATTCCTCGCGAATGGTTATCTACAGGAACTGGCTTTAGATATACATGTACTTCTTTAGATTGAGTCTTAAAATCTATTTGTCAATTAGCCAGGCATCCACCAAGCCACCCAGCCAATCAGATAATCAATCAAATCCAAAATTAAAGTTTTTTTCCTTCTTACTCGAATGGCAACAAATTTGTCAAAAAGCACAATCCAAGACAGCATGTATACGAAGCTGTGATTAGTGGCGTAAAGTGACGTCACATCCGCTGCTTCAATTCGCCACAGTGCCTGAAATTCAGAAATCTTGATGTGTATTTATTATCTATAGAGCTTTGTGTTAACTTTTAAAACAGACATCCAACACATGAAATAATAAAAATCCTATGCAGAAGTGATGTTACCGTAATCTACCTACTTTAATAGACCACTAGTCTAGAAATCATTAGTAGAAGGTACCTGCACACAAAATTAAATTTTTGTTAAATGAGTATTTTTGGTTTACATGAACTTACAAGAAAAAAAACAAACAAAACTGAGTCTCTATCTATTAGTTTTGGAGATATTGCTGTTTGAAGTTCGTGATTTGCGTCACAGCTATTTATTTTGGACCATCTTTGAAGCTCACATATGTAGCATAGTGAAATCTTAGAAGCCCACAAGGGCTTTGTCCGAGAAGTTATTAGCATCAACTCTCTACTCAAGCGACTGAAACAAATTTGGAAAAACAGGAAAAAACCTTTATCCAAATTTGAAACAAAAGTATTGCGTTTGGTGATTTTGCATGAAGACACCATATTTCAAGTACTGCATTTCAAATACTAATTTACTAAGTACAACTGAAACATAGTTTAAAAAAAAAAACCGTTTTATGCTGCTGTCCTAATTTTTTCCCTACAAACTTGCAAGGTCTCTTATGTGAGAATGAATCTTCAAATTTTACAAAATCATTAATTTTTCAGGCTGAAATATGAAAAGTTTTAGGGGTTTCGGACTGATAGAAAACACATGTATCTATGTTGATTACTGGTAATCTAGTGAATGGGGATGGGGGTGTGGTTAAAAATGAAGAGTATTTACACTCCTGTCTTCTTAGTTAACCCAGCTAAGCGCTTGTGACGCGCACCCTTTTTGTTTTTGAGTACTGGAAGGAAGAAATCATTGGATTGTATTTAATCTTTCATATATATATAACTATAGGTGGGACTTGGAGGGGGGGAGGGGACTTTTCATGTTGAAGCCACCTAGTGATTGATACCCCTTTTGTTTTCTTCACAGGCTTGCTTCTGATCTTGACCTTGTCCGTAGACTTTGTTCTTGTCTTCGATGTTATTCTCGTTCTTATCGTCATTGCTGTTCTATATCTTCAGCTTTTTCGTCCTCTTCTTCTTCGCTCTTTTACAATCCTGTGCGGAGTCATGACTTTTCTACATTCATCCACCCCGTTCGTTTCATCTATCCATGCCTTCGTCATCGTGTGATCAACGATGCAGATTGGACTGAGGATGAATAGAGGGTCCCTGTGTGCGCCGAATGGACATTGGCGTAGTGGTTAGTGGTCATGTTTTGTTCGCGCTGATGCTCGCGCTCGATGTTCCCGTTTCAAATTGAAAAAATTACCCCGTACTTCATCGCTAGTACGTGTTGCGGCTCCCAGCGACAACACAAATCTGAACATAGGTTCTACATTCTTATTTTTCTATTTTTAGAATGTTCTCCAGCATCATCACATTATTGTAAGAACAATTTGCCTTTCGTATTTTTGTAGCTTGGTTCGAGGCCATATTGGTTTCTACGTACTCGCCCCGTTAACGCATGCGCAGTGACGGGATACCCTGAGTGTCCAAAAAAAGACCGTCGGTTTAGTAACCCAGCATGCTTTCTTGCCCATGAATGTGCCGCTAGTTTTAATGTCGGTTAGGATTTAACGGTTAGTTTCCTAACCAACGGTCGTTAACTTTAACGTCGATGATTAAACTGACGTTCATCAATGCTAGTCCTGGACGAGAGCAACGCGCAAGGCCACATAAAGTGAAAGAGACGAAAATAATAACAAAGTGCGAACTACATCTAACGCTTCTACATCTAAGACTTCAAATGTAAGAACTCTTAGCGCCCTAACAGTATTGTGCCGCAGTGTGTTCGGATGTTTGTTTAATTTTTTTTTCTCCCTACGAACGTTATCTTTTGCTTGGGCGTGGGGTATCTGTGTTTTCTTGCGTATGGGTGTATGCGTATATGAATTTTCGCATAAAAAAATTACGTGTGATTAAAGTTATTTTTTGTACCCTTCATTTCGTCTTTTTTCTACGTTCATTAGAGGTTCGATAGGTACATGGTGTCCCGCTTCTGGCTGAGCGAGTGGGTGGCTGTGAGTGGTTGCAAGCGTGCATCCGGCGACACTAGGGGCGATATGCGACATGTACCATATTCAGGGAGACAAATTTAACTCCAGCTTTGGCCTTGAAGATTTCAGAAAACGTTAGGTCTTTCTGGTTTCTGAGTCAAAGCAAATTAGAAAATTGGATGAGTTTTTCCTTTAGCTTCTTAGGGCTCGTTAAGATAAGGATATATGGTAGCTGGCAAGGGAAACATCCGGATATAACCTCATTTTGGTGAATGCTGAATCTGGAACGCCTTGGCAGTAGGATGAAGTTGGTTGGTTGTGGACCAGACTATCAGAATACTAAGCTGCCCTCCTGGATTCCTTGCAGGGATAGAAAGTATCAGCTAAGGCAAGTATTAGCAAGGGTCTAAAAAGCAATCATAAGAGCTGGTGGCACAACGCTCGAGTGACGTAGCATCAAATTCTAGCTATCGAGCTAGGCGTTGATTACAGATGAAAAACACATACTTTGCGGTTTAGACAATAGAGATATTTTGCCAACATCTATTGACAGAGCTAATCGAAATGATTTAATAATAGTGCAGACGACAAGCACTACTTGAAATCAGACTGATGTCCAAATATTTTTCTGCAAAAGCTTATACACAAAATATAGATAGCAAAAACATTGATAGTTAAAAACATATCGAATCTGGACTTTGGACAAAAAATATTCACCTGATTTTATTTGTCAACTGTTCTATAGAACAAGTGACAACATCATCTCCAGTTTGTTCTAGAATTGTAGTTTAATAACCTTTAGACCTAATATTATCCAGATGCGCAGGAAAAAGTCTAAATAACAACGTTTATATTTTCATTCATTTATTTAGTTACTCGCTCGAACTGGTGGCAAACATTTGACACAGTCAAAAATGCCTATTTATGAAATATTTTTACATTACTTTTAATCTGATTCACATTTAATGTTGTTAATCAAGCTTACTTCGGTTTGAAGAAATGTTGTAATTACTCTTCCAAGATATGAAAGAACCCAATTTACTGACAGCAATCTGAAAGGTGTTTGACATGAAAACTGTTATTAATGTATGTGAACGTAGAGCGCGAAATCAGTTAGCAGTCACCTCAAAATAGGTGTACAGTGCCAGAGCCCAAGTAAAGAGCAGAAGAGCCGTCTTCCACACATGCGGCCAGTGACGTGCTTCCTGTCCTTGTATTCCTGCGTAGACCGCAATGCTCTCCCTTCACATGAACATGCACGTCAAGCACAGAAAAGCATCAACTATAATATATGTAAGAGATGACACATCACTTCTCTTCCTTAAAGACTAAAGTGAACGCAATCTGCTTTATTTAAAACTGTTTCACATAAAGAAATTTCATGATAAGATAAAAATTCTTCAAATCTAAGGGAAAAATCTCAGTTTCGTTCGCGAAATGCACATCAGAATTCTCAACTTTGTTTTCTAAATGGATCAAGACCTCTTTTTCAGCTATGTTCCAAAAGGCGAACTGTTGCAACATCCTCCAGTAAATATTTAAATAACACCTTAGACAAGATAACTGCACATACCTGAGAACCTCCTTCATGTTCTTGTGCTTAACAAGCACATTCATCAGGAGATAGGGTGGGAAGGCCAGCATGAGCCACCCAGAGCAAAAATAGGTCAGGCCAGCTGGTGATTTTAGTAAGTGCTGCAGTTCAGCCTCTTTGATGATCTGCGTCAAACCCACCCATGTCAGTCCAGTCACCATTGCAGTCACCAGTCCACTCAGGAAACGCCCATGACTTGCAAGGCAATTAGCTTTGGGAATGGGACGAGCTGTGGCCACTCCCATTTCGATCCCGGCTTCGCTTGCTCCTATATCCGTGTCTGTACAAAACAAATTTATGCAATGATTTCCTAAATTGAGGTTATAACATACTAAGAAAGCTAGGATCATGGAGCAAATACTTGAAATGAAGTTAAGGATGACGACATGAAAAAGTAAGCAGTAAGATAGGACTACACAAATTAAGCTATAAAAAATACGGCGGGAGGGGAGCCAAACTTTGTTGTAATGTACAAAAACAGTCCCGCATGATTTTGTTTAAAATGCTCAAATTATTGCACTTTATTCTACGCTAAATTTGACACATCAATGAGCAGAAGTATAATACAAAGAGCAAGGTTTGTAGATAGTGAAAAGTCAGGCTGCAGTAGCTAATGTGAGCGTCAAACAGAAAGTTGATGGTGAGAATAAAAGAGTTGTATTAGCAGGCTTTTCAGCAATTTAATATTTAGACAGTAATGAGGAAGTAGTGACTAGTTTCTTATCTGGAGGCGTGAATGGCTGGAGAAAAGAAAAAGAGAGGTATTATACTAAATATCGTGAAGAATCTGTTATTTCTGAATGACTAGAAGTGCCATGTGGTATCTGTTAATAAAATCATTTCATTGATGTAATCTTAAGTTTCAGACTTCTAGGTGATTGGAGCGATTTGAGTGGTGGAAAAGAGGTTTTATGTCAATTGGGTATAGCATTATAAGTTCAAAATTTAAACACACATTGCAAAACAGATTAATGTGGCCTACTCTTGCATGCCTAATCTAAACACTAGCAATCACTCACACTCACTTAGAGAATAAAGCTATCTTGCCAATATCTATTGTTGGCTGTAAAATTTCGAACAATTGGGAACGGTATTTAAACACAGTCTATCAGATTAATGAAATTATTTCAAAATGATTTAGACGACATTTGAAACCAGAGATTATCATTTTTTTTTAATTATTAAACTTTTATTTTCCATTAACACATTACATTACATGATAAAATCATCCAAATCATATTCCTTGAATTATAACGAACATACATAACAATATCACAAACATTAAATAGTGCCAGACATTTTTGTCCCCAACATTTTGTGCAGGACTCTGATTTAAAGTACTTTCAATATACTATCTAGTATCTAACAACTAGCCTTCTTTTTAACAAATATAAACATTTATTTTTCTCATTATTATTTGCACATTATTTTATTTATTTATTTTTGGAATAAATAAACATTTATTCTTCATTTACCTATTAATCATATGGCATATTCTATGTTTAAGCCATTCACTCCATTGCACTATACCATATATAACAATATAAAAGACATATAAGGTAGTGTATGTCAACATGAATGAAAGTCTAGTCACTGCTTAAGTTTTGGTCAACAAGTTGCATATAAGGTAGCCAAAGTTGTACAACTTTTTCTTCTTTCATTTCCAGGCGTGCATTAAAAATTTCAATTTTATATCTATATTGCAGTATCTGAATGAATGGTTGCAACAGGTGTGGTTTTTTTGAATCTGCAAGAGTATATGTATAATTTAGCAAGTAGTAAGATTAAATCCAGTACATCATCTGTCTTAAAGTTATTACTGCATCCAAATAAAACCAGGTGTTCACTTAATATCATCCTTGTCATAATCCCACATTTGTTTGACACATAATTTTGAAAGTTTTGCCAGAAATCTTGAACACATTTACATTTCCAAAAAATATGTTGAATGTTTTCTTTTTCACATCTACAATAGTTACAAAAATCATCCATTTCTAGACCCATATTAAATAAAGCTATTTTTGTCCCCAGTATTCTAATCAAGACTCTGATTTGGAGCCATTTTAATTTAATATCTTTAATCTTGGCTACTTTCCTGAAGATAATGTGCCAATCTACATTTCTATTTAGTCTTGTATCCCAACAGTTAGGCACATGTGTATTAGTTACCATGTTATCATAATACAGTCTTGCAACTTTCTGTATAGATTGAATTCCACCAAGGGTTTTATTTGTATCATAGGCAAGCGGTGATGGATCAGTTGCATTCTGTCTGTCTTGATGCATATATTCCTTTATGGCATCTATGCAACCATTTAGAGAGACAAAATTAATGTTTACATCATATATCCTTTTAACATCATGACAGGATAGAAAATTTCCTCTTTCATCCAGCAAGTGTTTAATTAAATATATCCCTTTGTCTACCCAACTTCTATACAGAAATGGTTTATTCCCAATCTTAATTTTATTGTTACAAAAAATAGGCTCTGATATAATCTCTTCAATATGTTTACACACAACACTTTCTCCAAATATCTCGTACGCTTTTAAAACATCCGTCCAGAAACTACAGTTACAAAAGAGCCAACTGCTGAGCCAAGTTTGTCTAGGTAATTTAACATTTTATGTGAGGACATAATAATCATTTTCCAACTATGACTGGTTTTCTTTATGTTCCGCAACCATGATAGTTTTTAAGGCATTCATATAAGTTCTAACATCAGGTATGTCAATCCCCCCATTATATACTTTTTTAATAGACACTTTTTCTGCTAGTTTTATCCTTTTTTCCACCACACACAAACTGAAATATAGATTTTTGAATGTTGTTAACAATATGATCTGGGGAGTTTGGCAGCAATAACCACAAGTGTGTTAACTTTGACAAGATTAAGGACTTGAGTATTGCTACTCTTCCTAATGGAGTTAACTGTCTTTTCAGCCAAATCTTGTACAATGTTCTAATTTCGGCTAGCTTACTATCATAATTTAACTTTATACATGCTTTTAAATTATTAGTAAACCAAATACCAAGAATTTTGAACTCTCCTGGGTTCCACTGCATCTGTAAATGGGGTAAATACTTAGCTGATGAATTTGCTTTGCTTCCCAGCCATATTGCACTTGATTTTTCAGTGTTCAGAACTAAACCAGATATTTTTTCGAACAATTTTAATGTATTCATTGATTCTTCAAAAGACTATCACCCTCTAAAGTCAATTCTGTGTCATCTGCATATTGTACAATTTTTGTTTCGCTATTTTGGATTTTTATACCTTTTATGTATGTATTTTTTCTAATCATAATAGGTAGAATTTCTACACATAAGATGAATATATAAGGCGAAATTGGGTCCCCCTGACGGCATCCTCTTCTAACATAGAACCATTCAGACAATGTGCCATTAACTGACACACTAGACTTGATATTTGTGTAGAAAGTGCTTATCCACTTAGAAAACTGTGAACTAAAACCAAAAAAATTCAAAACTTTCAGCATGAAGCTCCAGCTGATACTATCGAACGCTTTTTCAAAATCAAGACATACCAACAAACCAGGTTCTTTGTTTTTATCCAAATGTTCAATCAAATTGTATATCAGCCTAACATTATCCCCTAAGTATCTCCCGCGGACAAAACCAGATTGGTCTTCATGAATTAGGGATGATAAAACTTTTTTCATTCTGTTTGCAATGCATGTTGAGCCAATCTTATATACCACATTTAGTAAAGTAATTGGTCTCCAGTTTTTAATTTGGTCTCTAGGTTTATCTACTTTGTGAATGCATATGATTACACCTTCTTTTTGTGTAGAGGATAATTCACCCTTACTAAAACCTTCATTTAGAGATCTAACAATGAAAGGTCCAAGTTGTTTCCAAAAGACCTTAAAAAATTCCACAGTGAATCCATCACTCCCTGGGCTTTTCCCATTACCCATATTTTTAACTGCCTGGCTCGCTTCTTCTAAAGTGATATTTCCATCCAACAGATTGAGTTCAAGTTGTGTAAGTTTTGGTATATCTTCTTGGATATTAGTAAAGCTAAAGTCCTGAACAGCTCTCTCTGAGTACAGGTTGGAAAAGAATTCTCGCACTTCTGCTCTTATTTCTTCAGTTTTTCTAATACTTTCCCCATTTTGCTTCTGTAATTTCCGAATTTGCTTACTTACATAATTACGTTTTTCCAGTGAACAGAAATAATTACTTACTTTCTCTCCTTCTGCTATCCACTTTGCCCTGGAGCGAATCAGTACACCCTCCATTCTTTTTTCTCTTAAACTAATGAGTTCACTTTTATTCTTTTCAAGTTCAAGGGCTTCTTCTTATTTTAACTTATCTTTAATTTCTAACCGTGTAATTTCTTTTTCTAATATTTTTTCTTTATCATTATTTTTTTTCTTTTTCTTGCTAGAGTAGGTCATTGTTTTCATTCTAATTTTCATTAGCATAGTATCTAGAAATGTTTGATCAGACACACCAAACTGTATTTCCATTGGGTGAATATTTGCTAAATTCTCCCTGTCATATGGGAACACTGAGTACTCTTCTGTCACTTCTTTAATGACAGTGTTTATTTGGGTTAGATAGTCTTTGTCCTTCAGATGTGAAGAGTTTAGCTTCCATAGATTAAATCTTCTTTCCTCTTGTTGTGTAGCTAATGACAAAGTATAATCAGTGAATGATCCGTACGGTAGCCCGGAATAATATTTGCATCCATGACCAGATTTGAGAGCGAATCTGACATAAGGAAAAAATCTAATCTACTCTGTTGGAATGGTCTTTTCCTACGCCAAGTATATCTTAGTGCTTCTGGGTTTAGTTCACGCTATATGTCTACTAAATCCATGTTTGTCATCATCTTATCAACTTGTTCTTGCCCTTTAATATTATTGTTATGTTTGTAATTATGACAGTCAAGTTGAAAGTTCAAAACAATGTTCCAATCTCCTCCAATAACAATATTTTCTACTCCTATCTGTTTAATATATTCTTCTAACTGAGAGTAGAATTTTGGGTCGTCTTTATTTGGCCCATAAACACTACCAATTAAAAACTCTTTCTCTAATGTTTTTATCACTGCCATCACATAATTTCCTCCATTATCTTTATAAACTTTTTAAATTGAAAATTCAAAGTTATTAAATAGAATTGCTACCCCCCTGGAGGAAGAAGTATATGATGCGAATATGCAGGAGTGACCCCATTCTGCGGCAATCATTTTTTCCTGTTTATGTTCGAAATGTGTGTCCTGTAACAGGTAGATTGAATAAGACTTATTCCGTAAATAATGAAACACATCTCTCCTTTTTCGCATTTCCCCTAGTCCCTGACAATTCATTGATGCAAAAGTGAGTTGTAAGTCTGTACTCATATTGGAGTGAATAGAAAGGTACAATTAGCAGCAGCTAAAACTAATAGGTACTTAAACCAATATAAGCTCCCTTTTTGTGCTTTTTGTTCTGCCTCTACTAACTGTTTCTGCAAACCTGCTCTAAAATTCATATTATGATTAGAAGGTGTAAAATAATACAGTATACAGCAGTGGCTAAATATATTTACCAAAAGTGACAGCATATAATACAACAAGGATGAAATATGAATATTAGTGAGTAAACTTATAATAAAAAAGCATACCCATAAAGACATATGTGGGGCAAGCCCAGGCACGACAAAAAACCAGCTTGACAAGAAATCAGACAAAAAGCACAAAAAACATAGCAAAAAATATGAACAAAAAATAAACAAACAAGCACAATAAACAGACAGTTCCTTATTATTGGGTTGGCATATCTTATCATAGTCACCGTTAATTGCCATAGGCGGTGATCATGTTTGCTGGCACTGGTGGTGGAAATTTCTAAATATTGGAAGAATCTAATACAAATAGCTTCAGGTTTAAGTACATGCATTTTTACAAATCATGTCTACAACATTGGTTGGACAAATTTTAACAATTAATCGTTATATGTGTCTGGGTGTGTGCATACCTTCCCCAGTAGAATATTTCACAAAGAATAGCCACATTTTAACCATATATCATTGGAAGCAAGGAAAGGAAATCAGAGGAAATCTGAAGGCGTATCTCAAATAAGGGTGTGCACATTAATGTTGATGCACTTACCAGTAAGCTGGTGTTGAGAAATAGAATTGTTTTTTGCACAAGTAATATCCTTTATATACACAATTGCTCATCCCCTGCACACCTCAGTCACTTCATTCACGGTTTGTTGATCTGGTTGGGGCGAAACTGCTTCCGCGGCTGATGTAGGTGTAGTTGGGGTAGAATATGGCTGGATCTTGAGAGCTGAGAGGGAGGTGTTGACAGTCCCCGCTGGGCTCTTTCTGTATGGTTCGGCTGCTGATGAATTTGCGGCCGGTGAACATGCTGCCTCTGATGGGTATCCTGAGGAAAGCGTTGCGGGTTGCCCTCGCTCCTCCTTTGGTGTTGACTTCTTTGTTCGTTGTGTAACTCAGTTAGCTTCCTGTCTATGGGACTCGTGTCTCCACTTTTTATTTCTACCACACTGGAATCTCGAAGTTTTGCAAACAGCCTACCTCCTGCTGCCGACCATGCGTCTACCACTCCTTCTTGTTGTTTGAGACGATTAAGTCTTTGAATATTTAAATGTGTAAGGTCCTCAGATATAACGATTCCTGATCCCTTCAATCGGCAGCGCGCTTTGATGACTTGTTCCTTGTCTTTTCTGGAGATAAATTTAACTATCACCGGTCTCGGTTTGCCTTGCTGGAGTCTCCCCACTCTATGCAGCGCTGAGATATTGTGAGTGTTGATGTCTGGCAGACCAAGAGTAATATTGACAACTTTAAGGAATTTTTGCTCACAATCCCAACTTGTTTCCTCCCTGCCATTATCCGGGAGGCCATGTATCCTCACAGAGTCTCTTCGCGAGTATTGTTCTAGATCAGTGATGCCCAACCTTTTTCGGCCTGCTGGCCATATCCATTTCGGACAGCCGTGTCGCGGGCCACTTCGCCGCAAAAATACAAAAAGGAAAAAAAAATAGAGCAGATACCATTTTTTATTAGAAACAAGTTGTACTTACCATTAATTATGTACTAATTAGTGGGATATTTGAAGTTGTTTTCCCGAAACCAACTTCTGAATGTCCGGCTGCATCGTAGAGACACCAAGTCAGAGTACTGACGCGAAATGTTCGTCCATCGAAAAAAAGATTGAGAGACGCCCCTACGTGGGGATAAATACTTCTTCTTCCTGTTTTTTCGTTTTTTTAAGGTCTTCTTTTATTACTAACATGCCGATTTCCTGCACTGTGGGCAGAAGTTTCGCGGGCCGGATATGGCCCGAGGGCCGTAGGTTGTGCATCCCTGTTCTAGATTATTTCTTCTTGCTGCTCTTTTGTCAGTGAGGTTAGCCCAGTGATTTCTTCTTTCATTTCTAACATTTGCATTTGAAGATCTTCTATTATTTTTTTTTAAATCATCATTTTCTTTCCTTAGATCGAAGATAGTGCTCGATAGGAACTCAATTTTGCTGTCTATATGTTCTTTCAGTGAGCGATGTCCGTCCTCCACTTGCTTGCACAAAACTTCTGTAACTCTTTGTAACTTCCCCAGTCGGTCTGCTATTTCTCTGTTTGTAATGTTGGCAGCGGGGAAAACTTGGGTCAGGAGGGTTTGTCGGTCACTCGACTGAGATCGACATGTTTGACTGACACTGTTTGCCCTCTCTCGTTGTCTTCTCTCTCTTCCTTCCAATTCTCCAGTTTTCTGAGCAGACGTGTTCACAATACTTTCGCTAGTGCTGGTTACCTGTTTTCTTTTTTTATCATCGTTTATCTTTTTTGGACCCATTAGTCTTTCGTACAAACAAATATTTTAAAGCACAGGCGTAGGAAACCCCACACTGCTCATCAGCCCTCTACTTAGGTGATCACAATTCGCCGCCAATTTCACTGGCTTGCCCCAGTTTCTACTTTTTTACAATAATTTCACTGAAAAAAATTTTTTATCCATGGGATTTTCTTAGACACAATCTACAGACTTGTATCCCAGATGTGCTGATCCACCAACACAGGCCATAAGAAGATTTTGTTTAGGTAAATAACTGCATTCTTTTACACCGAGGTACAGACGCGTCCTACCTCGACCATGATCATCGCTCACCCCCCACCAGAGATTATCATGATAATTATAGTAACTTCTAAAGGTGGATGATGATGAAAACTACTTGAGGAAATAAATGATAAAAAGGAGATGAAAAGAGCTGGAGACAAAGGAAATGAGAGCTAGACTTGTGATGATAAAAAATACGAAACTGAAAAGACGATCATCATCATCAATGCTGAGTTGGGGAGGATTAAGAAATGAAAATAATGAGAGAGAGAGAGAATGCAAGTCCTAACCATGGAGTTATTCTTTGATACATCTGTTTTACAGTCTAGTTGCCCCTTTAGCACAATGAAAAAATAAACTCTGTTGCTTAATTTATCAAAGCAAGTGGTTAGGTCCGTCAGTGCATCTTGGGGGACACTTGATGCTACACCATGTAGGTCCATAGCAAGCCGACAATGAAGTGTGCCATGGAGTACAGTTGGTTATAGTAGGTTGCACTATTGCCACATACAGCCCATATATCCTACTAGCAGTTGTGAGGCATCTGGCCATCGACATGGACCCAGGATTTTCCTGCAGTAAATACTCACTGATGCTTCCACTTCTAACAGCTGTGATCATTATCAGGCCTGACGAGAGGGGGGGACAGGGGGGTCTGGTGTACCCGGGCCCGCGGCTGTCAAGGGGGCCCGGCCTTGGTCAGTGGATTTTTTTTTCTTCTCCTTTTCTTTTAAAGAAAGGTCTAAGGACAGAACACCCAAGCATTACACATGCAGAAGTTGAGTTTCAAGTCTGTAGAATTGTAAACATACATTATATACTGGGAAAATAATTTACGATTACAAGTACAAGGGGCCCGGAGGCCGGAGAGGTCGTCTGTCCTGGGGCCCGGGCTGGCTCTCGGCCCTGATCATTATGTAAAGGTAGGCTTGGTCATTACTAAGTTGGCTGACGTCGATTTCTGGAAGAGGATCATGAGTCAAGTGCTGCAGAAAGTGTCGATGATGCACAATGAGCCAATGCGTTTCCAGTTGGTTCTTTCCACAGTATGGGTCCTTCAGTTGTACCAATGAGTGTTTTTCAGAACTGACGGAATAGAAGATGTGAAGTTCAAGTCTAAAAATTAAAGGAACCACTACAAAGGGCGACCAGTGTGAAGCTCTGACAGATGTATTGCCCCTCTCCCCCACGGTGCCCAGTGTTCAGAGCTGTGCTGTCAGCTCCAACTGCCATGATCTTGTCTGTATTTCCCCTTTCTTCAATTGCACTGTGAATGCTATCTATCTGCAATAGTGAAACATATGCTTCGTTTCAGCATTAAATGACACAGATAGAAACTTCCGAGTTCACCAATCATTGCATAATGTTCTTCAATTTTCTTTATGATATACCACTTGTCTTCTCTTTTCTCTTTCACCATTGTCATGTCACCAATCCAAACGTTGGAAATAAAATGCTTCAGTAGTCTCCTCCGGATCTCCTACAGCAGAGATTATCAACCTTTTTAGCGACCGTACCACCTAAGGAAGAAAGTATGTCTGCGGGAACCCATCGCGTGTAAAATGTCGTGTGCTTATTTATGTCAGGTACCCCTGCATAACCCTTGCCGTACCCCTAAGGGTACGCGTATCACCGCTTAAGAACCGCGGTCCTACAGGGAACGACTTTGTAGGCAGCCTAGTCACCTGTCTGGTACCAGGACTCTCTGCTGACTTCTGCCAAGAAGCAGAAACTGAAGTGGTTCGGTCACGCCCTTCGACTTGACACCTTGCCGAAGACGATTCTTCAAGGATTCGTCGAGGGTGGTCGACCGAAAAGCTGGGTGACTAACGTGAAGGATTTGACCTGCTGTTCCCTATAGGGCCTTCTCATGCTCTAGTGCGCTACGTCAGGACTCCACAACGACTGGTACATCCAGTCTCAGTTACGGGATCAGATTAAATGAAATAAAGCTTCAAAAAGAGTTAGCAAGGGGCCAGGCCAGTGGTTGATGAGTATGTGAGACTGCCCTGAGGCTGTTTCGACGTAAATGTGAAACCCCAGTTTGGTGGGAATATCGCAGGGTGCTGCTCTCTACAGTCGCAGCCCGGTATCTCTCGTAGCCTTCTCACAGCATGGCGCATGTACGGTACCTCTAATCAGCTAATGACTACGTCTTAAACACGCTCTGTTGGCTCTCGCGTCTCAGTCTTTTTGTCCTTTGTCCCGGGAGGGGGTCTTGTTGCAGCGTAACGGAGGTTCATCTAGCAATCTCGCTGTCTGACTGACCGATTGCGAGTCACCTTTTATACCGTATAAAACAATAGAAAGGACTGTATGGGTAATCCCTGTTTCGTGCCTAAATACATCAAAGACACTAAAATTGAATGAAAGCATTTTTTTATTCATTAAATGAAACACTATCAGCTAATTTCATTGAAACAAATGATTTCAACATCAAGAATTCGAGATTGGACCGACCAATGAACCTGTCTGCTGTTTGGAGTAAAGAAGAGGGAATAAAACACAGCCTTGGAGTGAGCCGACGCACATTGTGATGAATATGAATGGGTCAAATATTATAATCCAAGATTATGTTCACGACCATAACGTGACAATTTGTTGGTGAAAAAAATTAAGGATTTCGAAGCGGTAAAAAGAGATGGCACGTTGCAAAATAAAAGGTGATTAAAAAAATTGCACAACGTAGTAAAACGAACGTTGACAAGACGTAGCGCTTTCAGCTAGATAAGAAGACAGAAGTAGTCAAGAATCACGTCTACGGTTTCATTTGAACATTGATAGTGACTTTGTGAGACTGGGACACTTTTTGGATGGATGGATTATTACATGAAAATTGTAACCAAACCTCATCCTGAAGGCAATCACAGTATATCCCTTCTTCAACAGTACTGACCGATCAGCTGTACAGTTTCTCAGTGATGTTCTACATGGTCACATACTTTTAAAAAAATCCACAGGTCTAGGTACTGTCCAATGATATATATTTTATGTTTAATTAAACCTGCCTGATGTATCTTCCTAAGCATGTCCACGTTAGAAACACGAGGCACTATGATATACGCGTGGGTTTTGCGTGTACCAATCTCTTTGGGGCGCAAGTTTGCCTCCCTGAACCTCATCGAAGAAAAAGCCCTAGGTCACAAAGGAAGTTTTCGACCTATGCGACCGCCGTCGATTATTGAAGAGTGAAAGGCTGAATAACCCTGAGGTTAGCGGCTGCCTACAGGACGGTCAATCCCGAGGTTCGGAAAGGCATGAAGGCAGTCAGGGCAACCTGATCGAAGAGAGATGCAGTGAAATCGATGACGGTGTGGCTTGTGGCGACAACCGGAAGGCCTTCTGCCTGCTCAAGACCCTTACAATTGACAGTCAACAGAAATCGTCCTCTATCGAAGACAGCGAAGGCCGCCTGCTCTCGGATAGCAACACTCGACTAGACTATGGACGAAGTACTGCAGCGAGCTCTATAACCACCCGCTGAAGACAGACCCGGAAATCTTCCAGGATATCCAGGAAATGTACGCCGACCCAGAGTATCTACAATTCCTCCTTGCAGAGGTCGAACAGGGCAGTCAGACCCTGAAGGGAGGAAAGCCGTGGGCGGTGGACAATGTCCCAGAAGAGTTTATAAAATGTGGCGGGGAAGAGATAGTGAAAGCTCTTACCACACTGTGCTGGAAGATCTGGGAAACCAAGCAGTGGCGACAAAAATGAACGCAGTCACTGGTCGTAACGCTGCCTAAGAAAATCTACGTGAGACAATTTCTGAACTATTAAACGATCAACCTTGTTAGTCCCGCTGGAAGACTTGGACTTTGCTGATGACATTGCCCTGTTGTCGCATCGCCACCAGTCTACATGCAGGGAAAAAAAAAAAAAAAAAAAAACAACACCACAAATGCCTTCTCAGAAACAGTTGGAAACCTTGGCTTGAAGGTCAGTGCAAGGAAAACGAAAAGTATGAGAGTGAACGACAGAGTCCAAGACAGCATCAAACTAAATGGAGAAGAGATTGAGGAAGTTGACAGTTTCACCTATCTTGGGTCCAAAATGTCAAACACCGGGGATGCGGAGGTGGAGATTCGAGCCCGACTGGCGAAAGCCAGCCAGGCCTTTACCTCACTCAGGAGCACATGGAAGGCAACAAACATCATTAAGAAGATCAAGTTGAGAATCTTCCAGTCAACTGTGATCAGCACCCTCCTTTACGGATCCGAATCATGAAAGATGACCAAATCCATCTGTAACACACAACAACACAACAACAACAACAACAACAACAACAACAACAACAACAACAACAACAACAACAACAACAACATATTAGTCCCCAAAGTAAAGCTATGCTGAAGATCCAAAAGCTCCTCACACGGGTGACAGAGGAGATTCTAGCTGAGGATCAGGGCGGATTCCGTGCTTACAAGGCCACTATTCAACAGATCTTCAAAAGCCGAGTCTGCCGCGTATCGCCCCTAGTGATCACAGCCGGCACGAACATACACCCACTCGCTCAGCCAGAGGAGGTGATTTTTTGTGAAGCGAAGAGCTTGCTTAGCACGGTAAAGTGAAAGTTGCTGACGTCACGCTTCCGAAGGCTTCCGAAGTTTTTCCCTTCAGTGAGACGTTTAGGAAAAAAAATAAAAAAATCAGCACCCCGGCCCCGCGCAGATGGTCGGCCCCAGGCCCCGCGTATTCCTCACGCCGCCTCTGGAAGTAGGGAATGCTGAACATTGGAAGTAACAGTGAATTGTGAACTTTTGTGAACTTGTGAACGTTGGAATTAACAGTGAGTTGTTATCTTTAGTGATCAGCTGAACATTGGAATTTGTGAGCTCTAACTTGTGAACTTAGGTGAACTTATGCACTGTGGAATTATCACCAGGAGAATAGTAAATCCAAGAGACACCCTAGAGATACGTTTCATGATTTATGTAGTAACCTAATGTATGGCATATATATATTCATGCATTGTTTAATTACATTCTTTTAACTGTCATTAAGATTTTTATTGAATGTGTGGGTGAATGCTAGATGAATGCATGCATGCAAAAGTTATCCATTGCGCGCAGAGCCCACTTTCAGTCCATTACAGCCTATAGCTCTTTATTGTGGAAGATTTCCATGTTTTACCGTACATGTTACCAAATGAAAATGTCCATAATTTGTCATCAGAATAATTGAATCCAGTTTTCAATTACTAGTTTTAATGCTTTTCTTCTTTCTAGTCTAGTTTGTCACCTTCTTTTAGGGTCATTGGGAATTTCTAGCAATGGCCGTTCATCTGTCCGATCAGTATCGCAGAAAGTAATGAATAAAACAGTTTGGAAAAGTTAGACTCGTAGAAAAAAAGACTGAGAGAAACTGGGAAACTGACTGGAATAGGATTTTACATATTCTTTCATGCGGAGATCATCTCGAGCACTCAGTTTTACTCGCTGCTCACCATGGTGTAGAAAACGTAATTTCTACTTTTAACAATGTTTTGATTAGAGTTAATCAACCGTGAATTGGTCAAGCTGGCACCACATAAGACCTCCGACTGTCACGACACCCGTCTAGCTACCTCATTCAGCACCGGTGTCCAGTCGGTGGCACCGAAAGCACACGCTAGTCTTTCGTAAGCAGCCGCGATTGCCAGGGGAGATAAGCAGTCGCACCCCTTTTTGTCCGGCTCAAGGCCGGGTATCGCCCCTCTCTAAGGTCTCTATTACCAGCTTCCGCCCTTTTTACATGTTCAAGGTCAAGGATGACCAGATACGCCCCGCAGGAAGGGAGAGGCGACCCAGTCTCGAACAGCGAGAGAAACTTCACTTCTCCCGGTGGCAAGCCGGCTGTCGGATGATCCATCTTGAAGAGACGTGGGAAAGTGTCCGCGGGACTTAGCGAATGCATAGTGTCTACAGTGTACACCAGCACGAGTTACACTTGGATTATTGGTAAACGTGAAAAAGTGACTTGTGAACAATGGATTGTTAACGGTGAACTGTGATTACTTTATAGCCATTGTGAACGCGGGATTACTACCTGTGTGAACGAGGAGAGACAGCGAGAGAGCTAAGTTTTTTAAGATTACGTTTGGACATACTTATGAACCATTCCTATATATATATAGATATAATCCTTTGCCATTACATTCTTTAATTCATATTGAGATATTTATTGAGTGATTGTGTTGCAATGAGCTGTGGGCGAATGTGTGTATTTAGAAATTATCCATTGCGCGACAAAGCCCACAACAAGACCGTTACACATGGTAATCATTTTGACACTGCTTTCTACAAGTGTTTTATTTCTCTGTGTGTGAGTGTGTGTATTCGCGAGAGAGAAAGAAAGAAAGAGAACGGCGGTGACAAGGATATGATCACAGGAAATGAATGGAATTGTTATGTAGAGAATATACATTTTAATATAAAACATACCTTCTGTCACGGAGGGCTGGGGAATACTTGAAGACATGTCAACCGGCGTGACTGGCACAATCCTGTCAAGGTGGAGTTGGTGTGCTGCACGCAGTTTTAATGCTCGGGTGTTTTATAGTGACATTTTCAGTCAACAAGACACTCGATTTCTGATAAATCTTTCCTCCGCATATTTTTTACAATGAATTAATGAGTACGATGTCATATTCAGTAGCTGCCACAAGCTGCATACACGATACAGGAAACATCGTCAGCAGGGAAAAAAACCTTAGTACTTTTTTTTTCGATATCCCAGCAATACCGTAATTAAAATTCATTTTGGAAATCATGACTCTTCCTAAAGTAGACCAAGATAATTTTTTTCTTTAGAGAAAAAAAGACACTTTTTGTGCCTCTGATTTCAGACTACCTAACATGGTATTTCAACAGAGAAAACTGAATGATACTTTAAATCATTAGAGTTTGTTTGCGATTAATAGATTAATCTTCGTGACATAATAGGAAACATTTGCCTGAGACATTATCGACAATGACAGGCTATGAAGAGGTGCTTTTCTACAACATCGATTCCTGTTTCGTTTCTGAGAGGTGTCGATAGCAACCAGGTGCTGCAACTGTCATTTCTGCTACGCGACATCACCAGTCATTTACACCAGCTGTTTGTACGAAGCCGAGGAAACAAGAAGCTGAGGATTAAGAATCTTCGCAGGTAGCAAGCGACTGCCAATTTTGACTGCTGCCTCCACACACGCTTATGGATGGGAAAAGAAATAGTCCCTTACCTCATGTCAGGAACCGGAAGCTTGTGCGTTCAGTACTTGTTTACGACTCATTGTCCCAGATTCTAGTCATTTTATTCTTTTAAGCCACACATTTTGTAGTTCAGCATCTGACTGCTTCAGTTTGGCTCTCTCATTTTTTCTCTACAGTCTTTGTGGTCCCTTCAGCCATCGTCTGTTTGGCCTGACGAACGCACATAGCGCAGCACCGCTCGCCTCGACGTCATCGATTGGAAAAGCGCTTCAGGGGACACGCGCCACTGTCGTGTAACTTTATAGGTCAAGCACAAAGCCGGGGTCTGGTGCTGAGAATTCTCTCTGCTTCAGAAATCCGCCATTATAATGCATATGCATCATTTTTAAATTATATTGAAATATGGCACAGCCGTATGCCTCTAGTGCAGACCTGGGCAAGGGGCGGCCCGCGGGCCGCATCAGGCCCGCCTCCTGTCTCTGACCGGCCCGCCCGTGGGCCCGCCCGCCAGTATATGTACTATATACAGTATTGGGTAAAACTGAGTTAACTATATTAGTCCGGCCCTCTAAAACCATCCCAATTTCTCATGCGGCCCCTTGGGAAAATTAATTGCCCACCCCTGCTCTAGTGCCTAGCACATGGATCCGACGCTAAACTGCGCATGCGTCAAAATCTCGCGTGCAACAATGGCAGAGAAGTTACATCTGGACTTTGACAAAGTGATCTTCCTCCAATAGACAGTTCCCGAGAAAACTTCACGCTGTGCATGTGTACTATTGTAAATATATATATATGCAGTATCACTTCCGACTGGGTGGGATGTAATTCTAATAGCGTTAATTGTTTTGTGATTCTATGTACTGTATTAAACCACGGACTATATTAGTCACATCAGAAGATGAGTCGAAGCTCTTTGGTTGTATGCGCATGGATTAAGCACAGTGCACTTGTATTTCGCTGAAGATGTGAGTTCCAGCCTTGACGACTTCATCCGTTTTCTCTAATTGGGCTGTCCGGTGGCACAACGGTTAGCGCCTGTCACCACTACAGTGAAGGTTGGCTGTTCTAGGTTCAGGTCTCGTCTCCGGCACGCGGTTCTTTCTCTGCATGTGGCATCTGTTTACAAGGCTGGCTGCCTTATGGTGATATAGCCTTTGTTGCTGGGTCGGCGTACAACACCAACTGCCCCCATCCCCACCTGCCCTGTTAAATGCAGATGCTACTGATAACCCTGGCAAGTGGCTTATGTAAATGTTTCATTAGTGAGAGTTTCATATTACAACTGCCTTTGTTCAATTTATGAAGTTACTGGTAATATCAAGTACTGTATTTGTAACATTCGCTTAACAATCCTTCTACCTTTTTTAAAAAAATTGCTGAGCTATGTAATTTATCAACATAAACAAGGCTGCTGTACATGTCAGAACACCCGTGGCATGATTGCAGATGGAAAGAAAACTTATCTCCATCGATGTCCACCAGATCATACTGTGGCAAATGTGTGGAAGTTTCTGGCATTGTTTGATGAACTTTTGAAAGATGAAGCGCATGTGAAAGCTAAAATTGGCAAAAGAAAAAATACTACGTACATTAAGTTTTTCCTGATACTTGTATGGATTCATCTAGGTTTGGTGCTACAGGACCTTGCAAACAGATTCCTTATTAGTAAAACATGTGGTGAGCTGTTTTCTGTGTGGATAACATTCTTGTGCACAAATTGACCCCACTGATTCACTGGCCAAGCAAAGCGCAGGTGAAAGGCACCATGCCAGAGCTTTAATGCACACATTTCACTGTCGCATTGCAATAGAATGTACCGATCTTTTCACCCGAAGGTCATAGTCCCTTACAACACAGGGCTTGATATTAAAAGCAAATGTGACACGTAAGGCAGTGATAGTTATTACACCTAGGGGTGTCCTTTCATTTGTATCGGATCTGTGGTTGGGAAGAATCAGTGATCAACAAGTTGTTTGGTCAGGACTTCTTGATTTGCTTGAGCAAGGCGTGTAATTAGTAAACAAAGCTTGTACTAGCAATAACAAACAGTAACAAGACTTTCTGAATTTATTTTTTTTTACTTTTACCAGTAAAGCCTAAAATGGAAATTCAAATACAAGCTTTGAAGATTTGAAGTTGACAGACATCAGAATTAAAAGTATGCATATACAAAACCTCTTCATTCTGGTAGTTTCAAAAAATTTCAAATCAAAGATGCCACACACAATAACAAGATTGAAGATTATCAATCTGTCACACTCTAAGGGGTAGTGAGGTAATTCGAGATATATAAAAAATTACACACACGTTCCTATCTATCTTTGTATACAATATCTCTCACTCAAACACACACACACACATATCAATGGTCGGAGCTAATATATTAAAAATTAATCTTCTGCATCTCTCACTCATTCTTTCCTACTAAATTTTTTCATGTATATCTGCCTATGTAATCAAATAAATCAAAGCATATAAACATATGCAAACAAAGAATAAACTTTTGTTATGTGATGTTTCTGCCCCCCATTTTTTTTCAACAATGTAGATCTTTATAATTCAAGATTCTTCAATAATCTTTCATCCTCTAAGGCAGGGATGCACAACCTACGGCCCGCGGGCCATATCCGGCCCGCGACGCGGTGCCATCCGGCCCGCGAAACTTCTGCCCACAGTGCAGGAAATCGGCATGTTAGTAATAAAAGAAGACCTTAAAAAAACGAAAAACAGGAAGAAGTATTTATCCCCACGTAGGGGCGTCTCTCAATGTTTTTTTCGATAGACGAACATTTCGATTCAGTGCTCCGACTTGGTGTCTCTACGATGCAGCCGGACATTCAGAAGTTGGTTTCGGGTAAACAACTTCAAATATCCCACTAATTACTACATAATTAATGTTAAGTACAACTTGTTTCTAATAAAAAATGGTATCTGCTCTATTTTTTGTATTTTTGCGGTGAAGTGGCACGCGACACGGCTGTCCGAAATGGATATGGCCCGCAGGCCGAAAAATGTTGTGCATCACAGCTCTAAAGGATACTGGTACATTGAAAATATATATATATATTCAAAAACATTCCTGTACAGTATTTCTCACCTACACATATATTTCACAGATCAGTTTATACCAGCTAATATATTAAAAAACAATTTTTTTTTTATCCCGCACTCATTCTTTCCTTCTTCTAGCTCTTCACTGTGTACCATATGTAATTAAATAAATCGATACATATAGGCACATGAATTGATGGGTACACGTTTATCATGTGGTGTTTTTGCCCAACTCATTCTTACCTAAGTCACAGATGCATGCGTAGACTCACTAATATCCTCATATATATATATAATATTTTTCTCTCAGATAGAAAAGACAAATACGACCACATGACGGGACAGACACGTTTCTCTCGGCTGCTCTCGGGCTATATTATGGGCTACTTTGGAGAATTAAGCATGCAAACCGAGGTTGGACCGCTTCCAGTTTGATGTCGGCTGTGTAGTAAGTGTAGCATTCTTTGACTATGTCCGCTAAAAAAAAAACCACCACCACCACCACCACCACCAACCACACACAACAACAACAACAACAACAACAACAACAACACAACAACAACAACAACAACAACAACAACAGATCGCCGACATTGCTGTGTGCATTAGTTTACAGCTCAGTCCTACAAGTGTTGACAGCTCGAGCCACAAATTACAATTTTAAATCCATCATCATAAAGATCTTTTAAAAGAACTACTCACTACTACAGCCTTCTACAGATAAAAATACAACCTTAACACCATCCAATTTTATGCAGAGTGACATTTAAGTGTCGATGACTTCAACATCCACTCACTAGTATGGGGATAATGCAGTACAGACTTGAGAAAGAAACCAAAAACTGGATAACAGACAAATAATTCTCATTAACAAACTGGAAAACAAGGGCCTGAAAGAAAACACTAACTCCAGACATTGCCTCAGAACACATCGAGAAGAGAAATAGCAGAACAGCTGGAACGATACAACTTCCTGCGCAAATCTCTGGTAAGCCATCACTTCAAATGCCAGTGGGAAAACAAACATAACCCTCCCTTAGAGGACCGAAAACTCTTTTCAGGGTACTGCACATTGCCGACTGCATGGGGACTGTTACACCCTCAAAACTGCCCATGCGAGACCATGAACATGTCCTGAAGTTCTTCCCACTACACAACAGGCATGGACAGAGCTGGAGCCACACTGGCAGAGAAACTCTGGGGCGTCAAAGCAAACTGGATAAAACAGCTCAGTTTATCTAATCACAGAGAAAAAAGACGTCTAACAGACATGCTCTTTAAGACGCGAGAGAAAGAAGGGCAAATATCCTTGATCCTATTCGCCATAGAGAAAGGGAAGGGTACTTTATCATCATCTATGGCATGGCAAATGGAAGGCAGAAACCTTATCCTCCTTGCTGAGTGGTAAGGGGAGTATCTCAGTCATTGGTTTGAGCATACCTCGAATTGGTGACATTTGAATTCGAACGTATTTGCCACCGGCTGTAGTTTTTCCAGCAAGAAAAAAAAAAAAAAAAAAAAAAAACGAAAACAAGAAGTAGAGCGAATAATTGTAAGCTATTCTGCTTTGCCCAAATGCGAGTATTAGCAGCACCATTTTTACCTGCATCTCAGTGTTTGTTGTTAAGGTAAGAATTTGTTGGTTACTTCTCAACATTAACGAACCTTCATTTTGTAACAATCTAAATGCGTTTCAAATATATTTGTAACCAGTAAATATAAGTGATGTTGATGGTGATGATGAGCTCTTGTAAAGGTTGATATATAAATAGCAAATGACTCATTGCGTTGTCTTACATGCATTTATAATCTAAAATGTATTCTGTATCACAACATGGACACTACCACAAACACACTTTGTAATCATGTCGGTGGGACATGTTTTGAGATCCCACTTGGACAACTGAAGGGTTGGCACGTTGCTCAATACAGACTGGAGGGGACGCATAACGGAAATATCTGTGATCGACGCCCGTCAGATTCATTTTAGGGATGACAAGGAACTACTTGATCCATGAAGGGATGACATACGCAAAACACCAAAGAAAGATATATCAGGACGGATAATGTGTGCTGCAGGCATAGTAAAGGCATAAGAACCAGCCTGATGGTGTTTGTTGCTACATATGGCATATATCAAATCCCACAACTCCACCGTAACTCCATTCACATGATCAAGCACATAAGTGATAAATCTTCACATTTGTGTTTTTGACACTTCCATAATATCCTTTTTGAAACATACGCAGCAGGAGTTTCCAAAATGGGTTAGAAATAATTCATTTCTCTGATTACTCTTTTTTTTAGAGTGCAGTGATCTCAGTTGCATCTTCATTAGTGTGTCCCTTGTCGTAGACACATTCTTCTTTCAGTGAGTCCTTGGGCAGCACCCACACTACTTGCGCTGTGGCGCGTGAAATACCGTGCAACTGAAGCATCCGGTAGGTTTTTACTTCCGCGACACACACCACCACTTTCCTTTCCAGCCCCTTGATCTGGTCGTACCGAATGACAGTAGCCTCGTCTCGCGGGCCCTTCATTTTGGCAACGTCCTTGATACCTTTTATGTCGCCTGACTTCACCAGCCGCACGGGTACTCCCTCCTGTCGCAGACCCTGCACCAGACCACAGGCGGGTCTGACATACTGCCCCACTGCTCTTCTTTCTTCTATTGGATCCTCCGTGACCAAGATAAAGACGTCCTTCCACTGCAGTGGTGGTGGAGTCGATGTCATGCCAGTCTGCTCTGGAATATAAAACACACCAAAGGTAGTATCCAGAATATATTAATTAACATGCGAGGGAAGTTTACGTAGGGTTCCTAGTAAATTCGTCAGTCATCGTTCCTCCATTGCGTGTGCACTAGTGATCACATACCCAAGCTCGATACCGCTTTAGTTGTTGTTGAAACCTCTTGTACATAATCAGTCTATAATAAACGATAAATGTTCGGGGCATAGAGGAGGAATAAAAAAAATGATCTGTTCTGTTTCTTCTGTTATCGTATTTCTCTTTCAGTTTTCGTTTATTTCTTTGGCCTCTTGTCGTTTTGTCATTTATTTTCTTTTATAAAAACGAAAATATGTCAACAATTGCACACATGTAATAATGCTGTCTTATGTCCTCTAATTAGTCTTTGTCACTGCGATATTGAGTCGGTTAGAAGAAACAAAATTGATCGAGATGCATCGCGTAATAGATAATTAAGCCACCAAAATAATAAAATATTATAATTAAAAAGAAAATTAGCTACATTTCAAAATCAATATTCAAGAAAAGGAGAATTAAATGAATAATACATTTATTGAATCTTGACAAGTCATAAAAATTAGCTTTTGAAAAACTGAAATAAATCATAGAAACAACGCATTTATTAATTTTGCGTCAGGTGGAAGCTATAGCTAATCTTGTAAAATGTGAATTCTCGTAAGTTATAAGTGGACAAGGTTCTCTGCTGTTAAGGTGTTCGTCTAATAAAGGATGAGTTTCCTTTCTACAAAGATAACTCAGGAGCAAGACAAATCAGAGAAATAGGCAAAATAACATTCATAGATTCAAAACCAGATCACTAAAATTATTATCTTCACCTCGATAGCGCGTCTGGAAAAAGAAAGATAACACGTACTATTGCTCGACTGCTTGGCCTTAGAGATGGTCAATGAAGCCCTGTCGCATGCTTTGTCTGTGACATTCCCGGCTGTGGGAGAGACCAACGTTTTTGTTGGTGCCAGCATAATATAAATAGCTGAGACTATACACGTCACACACACAAATTAAACAAATACAACCCAAATAGCTATCAGGTAATAGCTATCTACTAAATATTTATCAGCGCATACATGCACGTGCGCAGATACGCATGCGCTCACAAATTCATACACAATAGTACATTTAAATAACATTCAGGGACAGACGCGAGTGCTCACATTAACCCAAGCGCTTGCAAAAACACGCAAACTCGCACGCACCTTTGAGAGCTTTGAGTACGCAAGCCAGTTCACATCCACACGCAGTGCAGTCCAGCAATCGCTTCACACTGCCATGGTCTTGTGACGAATGAACAGTTAGCTTTATCACAGGGGGGCCGTCACAAGGGAGAGGAGTGGGGCTCTCGCTGTAAGCAGTGATTATATTACGATGATACGTGAGCGCCCCCTGCACTTCTCTAGTGATTGCTGGGGGACATCTCAGAGACACATTTAGTTTCATTTCCGACATCCATGAAGGAACGTTGTAGTTGTGATGCATGCCAGCCGCCCACAAGCGCAGGCTATGGACACGCGCATGCAGCCTTTCACAAAATTCTCGGGTGATGTCACTGTTGGAACACAGCTGTTGTTAGTAGCAACCGTTGGCATAACTACCACAATGGGCAGCTATGGATCAAATCGAATCTGACTTGATAAAGCAGCAACATGGTAGGTCAATCAAACTGGACAGGTTGAGTATCAAGTTATGAAAAATTCGAAGAGTAGATTCCACTTATTTGACAAGGCATCATGAAGAGAACATTATATTTTCTTATAGTAGGTTTTCTAAGTTATTCACAGACCTAGAAACGATAAACAGCAATCTCCCAACAATTAAAGAAGAGATAAAACAGTATAATCACTAAAGTACAGTAAATCCGCGGCTAGTACTAGCATTTCTACATTACAAACCTCCATTACCGGCTTCATACAGCACCCTCAATACCATGAAAGTACAATTTCTAGACCTAGTACCCCACTCTAGTCAGTACCACTCTAATCAACAAGTTTCCTCATGTCAAAATCTTTATAGATAAGTGTCAATAAAAGCCGAACAAGCTGAATGTAGTGACACATAAACTTACTTCCAATGAACTTCGTCCATAATCACGCAAAGCTTTTCCTCTGTCGCTATGGCGACCAAACGTTGCAAAAGGTTATCGACTGCTGCGTTTTGCTCCTGGTCTGTGGGGAGCTTCTTTAGTTCGCAGTAGTGGATCTGCACTTGCCTGTAGGCGCCAGGGTTCTTTTTGCGCAGCTGTTGCTCTGCATTATATGTTGCCGCTAAGCTTTCCAACATCAGACTGACTACCTGCACCTTTAAGACGAAATTGATCTTCTCTGTCAACATCGAGGAACTGGAGTGAATTTCAAAAACTTTATGAAGATAGTCATTGCTGTAGGAGTTATGTCAGCAATAGTATCACGGACTGGTACCATTCTGAACCGCTAGAACATGCAAATACCGACTAGTACTACTAGGACATTCAAGTAACATGTAAAAAGTAGGCGTAACACTATAGTACCGGCCTAAACTAGTACTAATCGACACAAAGGTGTAACTAGTATAGGCAAGTACCTTATGTCCTTGCAGGAGCCAACCGGATGCTTGCAGAACTAGCATTAACGTCTTTCCTGTGCCGGGAGGACCATTGAGGTACAAGCACTCAGGGGCCTCTTGCAACACGTCCATCTGCTTTGGGTGAAGCACTATCCGAGCAAACCTCTCTCCAGTCTCAGACACCCCGTGCTGTAGAGTTGGAAGTGCCATACGGGATGGAGAGGGACAGAAAACTTTTACCATTGTGGCTGGACCACAAAATCTGTGAGAAATATTGTGACAAGAGAGTAATTTTCATTATTTTAATGTCATGTTTCAATGGGGTTATTTTTACACCTTGCCAAATAATATAAACGAATATTCATATATTTGCATGCATACCGCTTACACATACGTGTACAAACACAGAGTGCATTCAGAATGCAAAACTTTCCACTTTTAGGCAGATAGGTCAACTTATGCATGCATATAGTTTTAAGGAGTAGTTTTGTAGCAACACTATTATCTAACAATCTTTCTCTCTATATATATATATCGGTCATCCCCTGAGCATTTCGTTATCTCTCTGCCTAACTGCATGCCAGTCTGTCCTGCGATATCAGACGAGGTTTCGTGGACCATCTTCCCATTTATTTGTGATTTTATCTGTTGTAATTTTTGTTACTACTTTAAGATATAATCGGTCAGAGTTGAAGGAAAAATTGAGAAAAATCTTTAAAGTAAAATTTCATTAGAATTGCATAAAAATCTCGAAATCTAAAGAAAGTGACACGTTTTAAGGCTCAAGTATTCAGCAGTTACCTGGCTACCAGATTTATGTACAGTTCATCACTCATAGCAGGGTCCCTATCCACCAAGATTCGCTCCCACCATTGTTGCAGGCGTCGCATTGCATCATGACAGATATCCCAGGGAGTGGAAACGTCCGAAAGATTGTCAGCACACAAACAAAAGTCGGCAGGGTCTGCTTGCGGGGGCAGGCACAGACTTTCACGAAGTGTCTGTAACATTAAATTAACATTTCAGCAGCTGAAGTGCGGTTTGTACCTATTCATGCGCATAAACTTTAAGGGCAAGGCAAGTCAAACCAATAATTGCGTTTAAAGGGAAAAGCAAGTCTAAGTAAGCGGGTCTTAAATGATAAATATTGACGTTGTGAATGATATACGCGAAATTTTCTTCAGACAGGATTCAGAGCGTTAGTAACTATAATTTAGGGCCAGCAAACCACTTGACTTATTTTTTTCCCACAAAATTTCAGTTGTACAAGAATTGTTTATTTATAATTATGCTTATGCAAGACATAGAGGCCGTCTTACTGCTTCCTCTAGTAACGTCACAGAACCAGAGTAAGAAACATGGCGGGTTTTAGGTACCGACCCAGAGCGTGTTTTAGATTGTAAGTAAAGGAATTTTCTGCAAATGGAAATGTTAATATACATAAACGAGAAAATGAGTCTGTACCTATAGACCAGACCTGGGCTAACGCCGGCCCGCGGGCCGGATCCGGCCCGCCTCCTGTCTCTGACCGGCCCGCCCGCTGGCCCGCCCGCCAGTATATATACTATATATACAGTATTGCGTAAAACTGAGTTAACTATATTAGTCCGGCCCTCTAAAACCATCCCAATTTCTCATGCGGCCCCTTGGGAAAATTAATTGCCCACCCCTGCTATAGACGAACGCACACATTTCTATGCTTAAATATATATATGAACAAATATACATTGATGTGCCTGCGCGTGTGTATGGTTGTTTATGGCTTGCAGTGGTGGATTTATTCTGTATTGTCACTGTTGTGTTCTGGAGCTGGTAAAAATCTAACAAATTATATTTTACCGTCACATAACAATATTTCGGTGGATGCAAAAATCGATATGCATATCAATGTGCGTATCATATATCTGAAGATTATTACAGGCAAATAAATTTACTGACTGTGACGACATTCGAGTAGGAGCACAACACACGTTGAAGCGTTTCCTTGGAAACGTTGGGCATCATCATGACTTTTCTTATAGCTGGGGCTGGTGATTTATCAGACACGATGTGTTTTAGAACGGCTTCTGCTTTTCCCAGCTGCAGAATGGCCTTACCGATTCTTTTAACGATAGCTTTGTCCATATCTGTATCGACATTCACACCTACAGCCTTCACTTCCCCAACCACAAGTCCAAAGCAGCGGTGTATGATCAGCATATCAAAATCACCGCGGCGTTTTAAATCAATAGGTCTTTTCAGGTGGGCTACCGCTGAGGCGTAACAGGGCTCCCCGAGGTAGTCTTTATACTGAAGATGAGAGAGCACAAACATAACTTCTCCTCGCTCCTTGGCCAGGTGATGCAAGCAGTGTAGAATATGCTGGTGAGCCTCATCATCTCTAACATCACTGGCCAGGAAAATGAAACCTGCATTCGCTGGATGAGTTGTTCTTGGCGTCTCGGGAATGGCTACTTTCTGTCCGGCAAAGTGAAGTGAGCTGTAATGAGTTCTATGCATAAACACAGAGGGCACGAAATAGGAGCTAGTAAGAATGTTGGGGTACATTTCTCGCACACGCTGCTCTAGAAATGCTTCTACATCTTCTGTTGAGTCTGGTTCTTCTGCACCTGCAGCCTGCAACACAATACAAATACTAGTTCAAACAACAGTGTAAGCAAATGATAGCGTCAGCAAAGGGGATAGAGAAATGTAAAAGTTTATGTGTAAATGAGGCTAATGTGGTAGAAAATAGTTCCCTGCGGAAACATTTACCTTCGGACTAATGGACTATGACGTGCCACTTGAAAGCAGTGGAATAGTTTATTAAATGATCATTTCACTCCACCTAGTTAACTGAAAGCAGTCTAATAGTTGGTGTCAATGATCAGTTCACTCCCTCTAGTACTGTAGGAGACTGCAGAAGCAGAAACTGGTATCTGTTTGCTTACTTCACGTAGCTTGTGCTGCTAGAAGAATTTAATTATTGATAATCGGCATGCAATTATCCAGATGGCATTCTTTTGGCAAATCATTACATAACAAAGCATAAAGTAAGTGTTATTTTTTATAGGTCAGCTTCTGGAATTTTCTCTTACCGGCTGTCTGTCAGCTGCATTTGCGTTAGGTTGTGACCGGGACATACCAGCACTTGCTTGAATGTTTGACTTGAGAACAAATAAACATTAGTTATAATCTAGAGAATCATTCTGCCCAGAGAGGATACAAAGAGGGATCACTGTTATATGAGAGCTTGAAGTTAAGCCACGCCCCTTTTAGACGAGCAAACGTCGCTAGTTCTTTGTTCTGACGATCGTGGACTGGCAAGACACATACACACATGCACACATACAATCAGACGCGCACGCTTTCATACTTTTCGAACACTGATACCAAAGAGAATCAACTTTGCTGAGTCTCAATGGAGGTGGGCGTGGCCACGGATACATCCGGGTCAGAGCGGCTTCACTTTTCCGCCTAAGTGGTCGCTCTTAGTATCCTCTTTGATTCTGCCTAAAAAGGTGTTGCAAAGCCGAACCCTTTTGATTCTGAGTATTACAATTTTAAATTGTTAAATTTACATTAATATAATATAAAAAACGAAACTAACCAGGAAAGCAACCATGGGTATTACTACAAGTTATGCATCTCGATTTATATATTCCCGTGCTACACTATACAAACACAATCGTAATGTTACAATATTAAAATATATATATACAGTATTATGAAGACTTTTTTAGATTTTACCAGATGTAAACAATAAGCACTACTTAAGCTACACTGTTACCAGGTTATTAAATACCAGCAACACATTCCTAATGTCACAAGCTCGGCTTCGCTGCAAGGCAGAAACTTTATCGGCGCACTTCACGGAGAAAGAAGTACGGGCGTGCGTCCTTACAGTTTAAATTTACTTCAATAAACTGTTAGATAAAACATGCAGTAACAAACCATAGCAAAAAACTCCTGTCTATGATGTTCTAAAACAAATTTTATGAAGTACTTTCAACTTAATGTATCATGTTTATACTTGGTTCTACACGGTGTATTTCCTTAGGTCGCGTGAAAATGAACTGATAAAGAGCAACGAACTAAAAATCCATAAACAATTCCACTCACCACGGGAAATATTTCCCTTATGTCCCAAGAAATATAATTATCTTGGTCTGTTCCCTCGTCTCATGAAAATACCTTGGCCTATTTTGTCTCTTGAAAATTAGCTTGATTCGACTAACTTGTACGGTAGCATGCACTGCTGCGTAATAACATCACAGTAGAAGGAAGTCCTTGTTTTGCGATAACAAAATGTGACCCTTGCAATCGTGCTCAAGGCTGGATTACAGTAAAAGTGGGTCGCTGATAACACGTACTTCACCAATCCTAGGCATGGCGTGACTTGCAGGACAAGAGAACCAGCGATTGAGTTTAGTTGTGAACGAACTCAAAGCGGTCTTCGCTCAGCAAGTAAACCGCTTTTGAGAAAAGTCTATTTCTCTTTGTACTCAACAAGCAAAAAAACAGACAAAATAATTTAACAATATGGAAGTCTAACACCAGTGCCAAGGATAGAGCGGTGCCCTATTTTTATTTAACGTTTTTGATGCCATTTTCTGCTTAATAGAACCAATGCAGCGAAAATGTAGACAAAAATGTTCAAAAAAAAAAAAAAAAAAAGAGCGCGAAGCATTTGTACTGATGTCGCTGTCAGGCATTCTGAGTTCTAGCCTCAAAGGTGTAAGAGTTACGCTGAGGTCTCTAAATCGGCTGGTTGTTTGTGTTTGTGGTCTGAATCCAGTCTGTTCTTCCGCTAGCAGTTCATATGCGGTGTTGCTGATGCGGCTCTGTATCAATTTCAGCATGACTGCTTGGGTGGGTAATAAGGCTTATGGTTCTGTTTGTTGCTTCCTTTTTGCGGGGAGTATTATACTAGTGACTGCGTCCATTCTGTGCGTTCCCAGACTCTTTGGCACAGAACAGTGACAGCCTTTACAGTGTCTTCCCACCCTGCTTAGTTATCAACACCTAGCGACTTTACTCCCTTTAAACTATGTACAGATCTTTCAACTTATTCCCGTAGGGCTGGTAGGATCACTGTTTCTAGTATGGCTGTTTTGAAGGATGTCTGCGTCGGTCTTCAGCTGGAAGTTGAACAGGTCTTGCAGTACTCAGTCCATCGGTTGAATACAATATTGAGAAGGTAATCTTTGCTGTCCCCAATAACTAAGGTCTTGTGCTGATCCGTCTTGTCCTTAGTAGACTCACCGATCCCCCAGTTGTTGGAGGGAGGGGGAGGTGTTAGAAACCTTTACCTGAGGGTGGTGCCTGTAATGGACTTCCACGTGTGGGGTCCTGCGCGCAATGATTAATTTCCACTCGCATGCACCCGTCCAGCATGCGTCCACACGCTCACTCCAAAATACTCCTCAAAATACCGAACTTCAATATGACAAAGGATATAATCAAAGAAACGGTACACACATAAAAAAATATCTACATAAAAGAATGGCTACAAGTATATCTTAAACTTATCTCTCTGGTGTTCTTCTTGTTAGTTTCTCACGACAATAATTCCACTGCTCACTATTCACAAGTCACTAGTTTCAGTTCACAGTTCATCAATACCAAAAATTCACACTTCACAGTTCAGTCCCCACGTGGACTTTAACGTCTTCTATGATCTCTAAGACGGACTCTCAGCGGCCGCTCACCAGCTCGCTACCCGGAGAAGTGACGTTCTCTGCCCCTCGCCAGACTTGGTTCCTTCTTCCGGTGGGCGTAACTTCCTCCCGTTGGCCTTGGAGGTGTAGGAAGGGTCTGGACGCAGGTGTAAGGGGCGTTGCTCGCCTCAGGCGGTCCCCGACCTTCAGCTGGACAGAGAGGGGTCGGGCTGTTACCCGGTGGTCTCCCCCTGGCCATGGTTGACTCGCGGCCGCTTACGTCAGGTGTTGTCGTTAGCTTCGACTGGCCACTGGTTTTCAATAGGGCGGCCAGACATTTGGCGCGCCAGTCGGGCCGATATGCCGCCAGCTTGACCAGTTCACTGCTTTAATGACTGTAACAACCTTACCCCCACCCGACTAACACACTAAATCCACTAACTACACAAAATGCCACAAAAGTAGAAACATATTTTCTACAGTGCCCATCTCCTCCTCTCCTTCGCTGCTTTACATTCCCCAACTCTCTGTGTCAGATACCCATTTCTGCCAGCTGGGTCGACTGGGCGAAGGTTGTTGCACTAATCGGGGATTGAACCAGGGCTCTAACCACTTGGCTATCGTTGTTTCCCCAAATCCTGTCCACCTGACACCGCCAGTCCACCCCTCGTGGATGAGTTGCTGCACTTTCCCGGACTGATGTAATCTGCGTACGTTCCATGTGCCAATGGACGTTCCCTCTCTCAGCTTGATTTCTGCTTTGCTTCCAGTAGCACACTTTTCGCTGTCTCCACGCTGGAGCCCGCCGATCAGGGCCTCGACCGATCCGCCATGTTGTCTCTTCTGCAGCGAATATCCATGGTACTAACATTGAACATTATTCATTTACACACTCTCCTCTCCAAGTAAACCACAGCTGGTGGGTCGGCCTGGTCACGAACAGGTAGGCCCTGGGCCCTGGGCGGTGTTTTCATTGTGGAAAGTCTTCGCCCGCCGATGCCGTGTTAGCAAGATTTTCTATGGTTCCAGATTTGCGATGCTGAGAAGTGGCTTTTGATGGGGATGTTTTTGTTTGTCTTTCTTGTCTGTCTGGGGTGTAGTATGATTGCTATGTGGAGACTTTGTACTAAGCGCTTGTGGGAGTACATGTATAAGGTTTCTGAGGAGTGTGGGTGTGTTGCTGTGGGTACCACCACAGCCTGGAGGGAGATGGCATAGTGTGAATGTGGAACGAAGCCTTCAGAGGAGACCCACGTCATATCTGTCTGGATAAATATAGATAAGGACGGTCATTTTGCAACGACTGCCGAGTAGAGCCTGGTGTAGACGTTTCTCCTGGGAAGCTAGCCACTATACGACAGTGAGCATCGGCGTAAGAGAAGTCAGATTCCGTGCGTACGCATTGAGTGGCTGCTTCTTCCTTCCACTTTGTGTGCAGTCTTCGGAAGATTTGACGTGAGAACTGTCACAGCTTACACAACGGGCGCTCAAAGAACAATCACAGGCAACATAGCCAGTCCCGTTGCAGTGAAAACAGCAGGCTTGGGAATTGCAGACACTAGTCACGTGGCAATTACGCCGACAGTGAAGCAGTGCAACGGAAACGAAGAGACACTTTGACTCGCAAATCCTCGACCTCAGTGAAATCGGGTATTTTTGGTAAACAGAAAGTGAGATAAAGAATATTTGTGGGTAGACTTCCCATTTCTCTTAAGGTAGACCCTTCAGACAGCTTTAACTGCCTGTGACGCCAGTTTTAACTTCATGTTGAGCTCTGACATCCCAGCAAAGTCAGCAAACTCATAGACATTTAATACACAGTTATTTCCACCAAAGGTAATCAACATTCTGAAAGACAACAACCAGGCAGCAAAGAGTGGTTCCACGTAAGCACGAGATGTATGGTCTCGCTTGTCCTCTTCCTCATTGTCATCGACTGGGTGAGAAAGCCTCTGGACACAAACCAAGAGGAATCGTATGGGGACTGAAAGTTCGACTTGGAAGATTGCGATTGTTCGGGTGACATCGCTTTGCTTCCACACTCAGAAAAACATCCAGCAAAAGACGGAAAAAAAGGCGGAAAACATGTGAAACTCAAGATCCACACTGACAAGACCAAGTTGGTGAAAGCCAAAAACAAAGAGCACAAAGAAAACACAGGTACGTTGTGAGGAATTGAAAGAAGTACAGGAAATATCAAATATCATGAGTTACATCTCAGCGAACAGTAACATCGAAAAAGAGATCTCCCATAGAACTGGTTTTGTAGCACAAGCTTTTAACAGGCTTCAGGAGATAACGTCTGGAGATAAGGGGATTGCAGACCCGTGCGTTCAGCTCTCCTATATACCTCATAAATCTGAAAAACCAACAAGAAGGTCGAGAGTCAGCTTAGAAGCTTTGAGAGATGATGCGTCCGTCGAATTCTCGAAATTCATTGGGAACAGAGAATCACGAACAAAGAAATTAGCAGACATAGTCATCAACAACATCGAGGAAGTGTTGAAACAGAGATGATGGAGGTTGTTGGGCCACGTCCTGCGGATGGACAAGACCAGGAGTCCACACGCTGCCTTCAGATGGGTACCACCAGGAGGAAGAAAGATTACAGCACATTGGCGACGAAATGTTGAGGAGAAGATGGAAGTGGCGAGACCTGGAGCGGTCAAGACGGAGATGGTTGGAAAAGATTTGTTTGCATCTAATGCTCCGGTGGGAGTAAAGAGTGTTACCTTATGCAACTGCAGAAGCATGGCTGCACACAAGCAGTCATATATAAAAATAACAAATATTTTTAAACTCTGTGTTTATGCACATTAGTACAATAATAAATTTCAGCTCCCTAAAAGTCTCTCCTTTCAGTAAATATCTCCAAACATCGAAGATTTCAAAGAACTCTAGAGAAAAGGAAACCTAACTAAAGGCACATGAAAACCTGTCTTGATATATCTGTATATGATAAAACTGTAATTATAAACTGGTACCTTTTAATTAAACTATTATAAAATCTTTGCATATTAAAACATATCAATCAATTTGCTGTTTTTGCAATACAATGTTTTACTGCACTTAATGGAATATTACCTGCAATGCTTGAATTTATATATCTCGTACTATCAACTGATTACAGAAATTCGAGAATCTTACATGCCATCCATGCTCATACTCTAAATATTGGATACACCAGAAAAACGTGGAAAAAAACCCCGAAAGAAACTGCAAATAATTTGACGTAGAACTAATAACAAACTTGCATCAGAATGGAAATAATTTAATCCTGACAACTTATAATTGCACCAGGCTGATATTTGTTACCACAAACAGGAATGTGCCAAAGTTCAGTACTGGTGAGTCTCGTTGGTGCATAATTTAGCCATAGCCCAGTTGGTAACATTTTGTGTGAAATTATAAGCAGTACATTTCTGCATGTGACAGATCTCCAGTACTGTAAATAATCTCCAGCGTAAAAATAATTTGGTGCTTCGTTGGTCATCTATGCAAAAATTGACTTCGTAATCCTTAGACAAGAGGCATACACATAAAACTTTCTGAAAAAAATGAGAAACTTGATCCAAGATAGTCACTCAAGCTCAACCCTGAGCATGTCTTTCTGAAATTTATTTTGCTCCAGCTGTTCCATGTCTGGTAAAGAGGCAGAACTTTTAGAGCTTATAGATGATGGGATGACTGTTGGTAATGGATGCCAAACAATAGCATCCGACACAACAACACTGCACAGTTGATTGACTGCTAACCTGAAACACAATAATTCTTTATTGCATTTTAATGAAAACGTCTTTGCATTCTGCCTTTTTTGGACATTAGATTTTGATATATACATTTCGTTACTACTGTAATCATTTAAAGGTAGTAACAACTGCACAGCACACTTTGTGGACAGAAAAGGATTGTATAGTGCAAAGGAAGATCCTAATCAAACATTTTAAAAACCCTTAGCTCCTGCAAAAGGGGAGAGTAACGAGAGCGGCTGGGTCGACCAGCAGCTATCTTTTTCACAGTTGGTCATAGTGCATGGGAGAATAAGGACGAAACGTAAATTTCCTGCTCTGTTTGAAAACATACTGAGGCTGCGCACGCCAACGTTTAAAATAAATGCACATTTTCGAGAGTGTGCTGGCGGGCCGAAACCCTGCCCTCCAGGGTATGATGCCCGTTGAGGTCCCCGAAAACGACGGAAGAAGGAACTTGGGTGAGAAGACCCTCTAGGTCTTGTCGGGAAATCCAAACAGAAGTTGGACAACATAGACACAGCATATTATGGTAGTCATGTCAAAAGTAGCCCAGGCCGCAATAGCTTGGACGGGAGTGAAAAGTGGAATCGGGATAAACAAAAAGGAAGCGAAGAAGAGCAGTTTGTTTGGTATGTGTCAATAGTAACTTGTTTTGCTGGTGTTGACTGGGAGGAGTACGTACCACCACAGCCTGTAGAAGAGGTGTCATGGTATGAGAGAGGGAGAACTACTTCATTCATCTCAGTAAAGAGACAGAAATGGACGGCCATTTCGCAATGACTGGCGAATCGGAGGTGGAGCCTGGCATGAAGTCGATCCTGACAAAATACTAGCCGGCGGCCAGCATCAGCGTGAGAGACACTAGATTTTGTGACTATCTTTTCCCTGCACCAAGCAGTCTTTACAAGAGGCAGCATAACCGTCACACTCTGGGAGAGTGAAACCTTGTCCCGCAGATATCCTATCTGGTTAGGATAAAGTATTTTAAGCAAGCAGACGAAAAATAAAAGGCATCCTCCCCTTTCAGCATGTTAGGCAAAGGGACATCTCTATGTATAGCCACAGCCTTCTAGTAAATATAGGGCATTGCACGACCAGGTGATTAATTGGATACACACACTTTTCCCTGTCGACCCAGCTTTCAGGAATGGATACTTGACTCCACAGAAGGGTGGGGAAGGGAAGTGGGCGTGAGACGGGAGATGAACACTGCCCTCGCATAAAGATGACCCTGAGAAAAGTGAGTTTTCCAACTCCTCCCTCCACAACAATCTAAAAAAAGGTTATGGGACGGCCTTTTTTAAAATCACATCGACCTTTATGACTGTGTTAGTCTGGAACAAAAGGGTGTGCTGGTATGATCATAAACTTTGCAGCCCACAATCTCTTTAAGAACTACTCCAGCATGTGAGTATCAAGGTTATTAACAGCTTTAGCAAATAGAGAAATGTACAGCAGTTGTTTTGAACTCTTTATTTGCAAACAATGGTGGCTCTGGTATCTATGTTTGTTATATGAAAGCCAAGCACCACAACAAAATATTTCCCTGGTTATTTTGTCTCCGCGTTATTCTTTATTTTGCTGGAAAGCTATGTGCAATAAAAATTGTGAAAGAAATTTTTCTTAAAAATTTAAATAATAATTTTTCTGTGCTTTGAAAAAAAGTTTCTTGCTCACAAAGCCTTCAGTGCTCTGATAAAAAGCTAAAACACATACAAATCACAAACATGAAGACATATACTAAAACAATCATGATTACAATAAATCAGACTTACAAAAATGCAAAATTTGCTGTAAGCGTTGTTGGGAAAATGAAGAAGGATATGATGGATCCAAGTATCTGTTGTAAAAAATATAAAAAGTTGTAGAGAAATACATCAATATCTCACGATGCAAAATTGTTGATTTTTAAGTAATCAGAAGTAATTAAAATTATATATATATCTTTCACACACCACATACGCATATGAAGTATTATATATATATCGTTCACACACCACATACGCATATGAAAAAGCTCATACTCTAGATATTGCCTGTACACCAGAAAAATCCAGGCCACCAGGCAAAGAGTCACTTTTCTGCAGCTGTATTGCAGTTAAATTGAGAAAAATTCCCAACACACCACTGTAAATCAAAACAAGCTTCATTAGTTTTACAAAAATAGTAAAGCAGTTTAAAAAAGTAATTAATTTTTAAGTATTTTAAAGTTTAGAGTTTTGAAAAAGAAAAAGATTTTTGGCTCATTGTTGGTTCTTAATGCCATATTAGCTATAAAGGCTTCATCACAAGAGAGAAAGAGTTGGTGAATACATGAATTTTGTATGTGTGCATGCGTGTGTTCATATGTATCTTCATGCATGTCTTTGGCAACAAACACAAAGGCCTTAATTGTTTTAGAAAATAATGTAAATCTTTCAATTGCCAAGTTTAAAACAATAGAATCATACTTTTTTAACACACCAATGTCAGCTCACAACTATATCCATTGTGTGACCTTTGGTCACTCCATTAACAAAGCTGCAGTCAGAATTATCCAGTAAATAGCGTTCATAGTGTATTCATAGTTAAATGTTGATTACATATAATGCACACTCATTAAATGTCCTTTTGTTTCATATCCGATTTAGAAATTATTGTTGAGATCCTGTTAAAAAGTTGACTTTCAGTTAACTGCACTAAACATCAGCAACATCTTTATTCCAGCACCAAGGCAACCTTTGATTACAGGCTTTATTCTTTTTTACAAATGTGGTGAATCAAAGGATTAAACTACCTGAATATACAGCCAAGGTAAAATTTTGTGAAGTATAGGTATGGATAGTTGACAGCTTCCAAGGCATCACCTGTCATGAGACATTTCAACTGGACCATTACAATATCTAACACAAAAGTTCAGACCTTAAAATGAAAATGTATGGCTTATAAGTAGGTAAAATATGATAATAGCTAGCGCTTAAGAACAAGAACAAAACATGGACAGCATACGAGGGACAGGAAAACAAACAACATATATAAAAGAATAAACAACTGTACCAAACAAAGAATAAAATCAAATAAAGACAACACGAAGAGGAACCAAATAACAAGAAGAAACACTGAGAGTAAAATGATATTGCAAAAGGAAGGGTGTGAAAAAGGACTAGCCTTATGGGAAAGGATGTCAGGAGTAATGTTTACGAAAGAGGTGTCTTTTCAGTGCACGTTTAAAAGATTCAATAGTGGGTAGGTGGCGGATATGGAAAAGGAGAGAGCTGGGCTGGAACCCATATGGGAAGCACAGGGCTGGGAGACCCAGACAAACATGGAGATCAGTCCATGGTAAGGTGGAGGCAGCCAGGATGACTTGGAAACAACTAAAGAAGGACACCCAGAACCAGATCCACTGGCATGGTGTGGCTGCGGCCCTATGCTCCACTGGGGGCAAACAGGACTAAGAAGATAGCTTAGTACTTTAAGACTATAAAGAATTTCATATATGTTTCTCTGGAATAAAATAAATTATCCAAGGAATCTGATGCATCACTCCAGCCAGTGGGTATTGTTTACTTAAGACAGCATGGATTTGATACCCATGATGTAGAATGTTATTCACTCACAGGAATTAGACATTGCAGTAGGTGAAAATTAACAGCGTCAAAATTATATCATAAATAAATGCTTGTAATACAGGCGCTGAGATTTACTGAATATATTTATACTGTTTCTACTTGAATCTGTGTATAAATTGGATCATCCAACTGGGTCTTTAAATAACATGTAGGATAGAGCACAGACACAAACAAAAGTGCTTCTCCTATCCTCTTTCTGTCATCCCCATCTACCAAAATCATCTAGTGAAAAAGGTCTTTAACAGTTCAATCGATTTTGAGACATTTCTTTTTTGAAATAGTATCTGTTCTCCTTAATGTGCTGAAGTTCTTTCATGTATTTCAACTCTTGGATGGTACACCTTCCCAATGCAAAATTTATTATTCCTTAATGGTTTATTTTGCACAGAAATCAGAACAATGCTGACATCAAAACAATGACAAAACTAATCCCTGTCATCCCCACACCAAAATAAAAAAAAAAAAAAAAAAAAGACCAAGGATAATGTTCAAAGTGAAGTTCACAATATACCATTTTGGAAATAAATTAAGCTTATTATGGATAATAAAAAAATACTCACCAAGCAAGTAGCTACAAGGTGCTAGCATTAGCAAGCTGGAAAAAAATAATGACAGTTTATAGATTACACTACTCCAAATGAGTAAGGGCAAAAACACTAGTATGGAGGTGATAGCTTGATACCAGAAGTCACGCAAAAACAAGTATTTAACATAACTAACCAATACCTATTTGGATAAAATGCTATTTTCAATTCTGTTTTCAAGGACACATATTTATCTTTAATATTCATAAACAATATCATGAAACATATTGGTTGAAGGTGGACAACAGGAACCATATGCTTCATGATATTATACCCTCTTATCCTCTACACCCTCAGGTCATAACGAGCTTTAAGTCATAAGAACTGAAGGAAGGCCATACTATTACTAAAAAAACTACTTGTTCTACTGTACCTGGGAACAGTGTATATAGTATGTATGAGAGAAAAATTATTTCAACATGTATTTGTAGAGGGCCGGTAGTTCCGCGTTGTTGTTAGTTTTGGAAAGGCCGGGGGATGATTGTTGCTGGTGGGATCTGCTGAGACATGGCAAAAGAGGGTACTTGGCAGTGATTGGATAGGGTTAAAACTCCTAATGGCCCTGGCCATATAGGAGGATCGCAAAAAGTTTAGCCTTCCCAGAGGTATATAAGAGCAAAGCTGAGTCGAAATGAGAGAGATGGCGTCGGCGGATCAGCAAGAAAGAGAGAGCACAGACATGTGACAGAGAAGAGACAGCCTGACTTTTAGCGCCTCATAAACTCAGTCCTTCTCCATGGATCTGAGACATAGAGTGTGACAAACACCATCACCAACATGGATTCAGACACTCATCAACAGATGTCTGCACCGCATCCTCAACACCAGATGGCCTGAGAAGATCTCCAATACAGACCTGTGGGAGAGAACCAACCAGAAACCTGCCAGCCAAGATATCAAGAAGCAGAAGTGGGGCCTGATCGGTCACATGAAAACCTACTGAGAATTTAACAAGACAAGCTTTGGGGTGGAACCCTCAGGGGTGGCACAGATTGGGAGACCCAGACAGACATGGAGGAGATCGGTCCACAGTGAGGTGGAGGCAGCTGGCATAACATGGAACCAACTGGGAAGGGATGCCCAGAACCGGATCCGATGGTGTGTTGTAGTTGCGGAACTATGTTCCACTGGGTGCGCTAAAGAATAAGAAGATGAAACTCATGTATCGTCTTGGATTGTCATGATGGAACACAACTCCTTTACGGTTAACGAGCTCTGGACATTTCTGGAGACGGATTCATTCAAACTGTCCAATTGCTGACAGTATATATTTAAATTGTTGCTTGGTTCCTTGGTAGGAGCTTGAAAAACACACCTTTGAAATCCCAACATGCTGAGAGCATAACCTTCCTCTCATGAATGTCTGCTTTCGATATCGTTTGAGGTGAATCATCAGGTTGTCAAAGTAAAATGTGGCAAAAATGCAAAGTTTAGTCTTCCATCTTCAACTTGTTGCAAAATCTCCAAAACTCAACCAAACTGCTCGATTTGTTTTTTTTTTCAAATGAACTAGAGCTGTCAGCTGTACAATGATATAGCAATAACCTAGGTGTCAATGACTCTAGTACTTTCAAAAATAAATTCATGTCATCTGTTGCAAAAATGCATCATGACTTTTCCAACAACCCAATAGCAATTATTGTGGAATGAGCATCAGTATGACTGGTTTATAAAAGATTCCTAGAAGAAATATATAGCATTTCAAAATAATAATTGAAGCAATCATCTTCTGCTAATTCTACCAAAACAATATAGGATAAAGTGACATGAGAAGTTACACTAATATTGTGAACTGAACTATCGAATATAGAAAAATTAAACAGGGGAAAAGGGGAAAAACAACAGAATAGCTAAAATATTACTGGTGACAAAGTAGATGGTAGAGTAAACTGACCAGAAGATATCTCTATGGATAAAAAAGGGAGCTCAAGAGTAATATCACAACCTCTGCTTTGGCAAAATTTCAAAGAACATAAATGTCAAAAATATGAAAACCAGACTGGCAATGACATTTAAATATTGTCAGTTTGAATCACCAAGCCATCCTTTCAATCCCGCACATCTTAAAGACTACAAAACAATGAAGCTCTTCTGAAGGTGAAATGTCCACCCATAAGAAATTATGACATATGCAGTTTTGAGGGTGGGAGAGGACTGGTGTTTTATGGTGAGCCAGCTACTAATGCTACATCATGGCAAAGCAGCTGGACCTGTAAATAGGTACCATATGCAGACAAAGAACAGTGTGCCTGAGTCTGAACCCAGAACAGCCAATCCTTACGATTGGTGAAAGGTGCTAGCCATTTCTCCATTAAGCCGCCCATGCACAGCTTTCAGGACTGTAAGGGTTGAAGTCACTGATGATGTTTTATGCCAAGTCAGCAACTGAGACTATCATGACAAGATGGTCTAGGCCTGCAAAAAGGTGCCACATTCAGAGAGAAATCAAACCTTTACTGCTGCAACACTGTATTACTAATTTCACACTGCTGCTGTAAGCGATTTCATTATATAAATACATAATAAACACAACACATTCATATATTATACAGCAAAATAAATAAACTCTTGATTTATCAGTTTTTATCATCGTTAGACATGAAATAAATGTAGCTCACCTGTAAATATAGCAGCAGTATAATCTGTCCAAAGACCTGCAGCAAACAGTTACTTCATTTGTGATTTAGTGCTGAGTACATATTTCCTCAGTTCTCCAGAAATAAAACAAAATGTATTTTTGTATCTCAACTTAAGATTTTTATAATGTTGTGTCACAATTTTTTACTTTCACACAGGAATTACACATAATTTTAAAAAAAAGATGAGCTTGATTTCTCCCTAAATCAATGTCTGCCAGAATATTTATAATTTTTGGTTTCTGCATGGCTTTCTAGGCTTGTATAAGCATTTCACAGAAGGCAGATGTGGACAACAACTACTATATGATAAGGAATTCTCATTACACTGTTTTCATTTTCTCTCATCTGTTAACATAATGTAAAACATATGGTCATTATTTTCTGTTATATCAGAATTGTGTACTACTAAATGCTATGGAACCTTTGTTGACACATACACACACACATATATTTGCTGCATAATTTTACTCACTCCAATCTGTTCCGTATTAGATGTGAGTACACATGGAAAAAACCTAAAAGGAAAAAAGATTTTAAACAGAAATAAATTTTCAGTGACTTTTAGAAGTAAAATTAATTACTTAGCTATATTAATATATCAACAGTATACCTCTGCATTAAGCAAGAGCAAAGCTAGTAAAATGCTTCACCCATTTACATCTACTGGTCAAATCTACCTGGACTTCTGAATAGATTTAAATAACAAAAAGTAAGCAGCACTTAAATTTAAAGCAGCTGACACCTGTTCCTAAAGCCAAAGTTCAGAAAATAACTTTAAAAAAGGCAAATAAAAAGAAAATTTTTCTTTTTTACAAAGATATCTTTCATTACGTTTCACTCTACGTAGCAAATTCTCAACCAAATATAAGGAAAATACATACCTCTACTTAAAATGTTAATTGCCATCCAGAAGTAGCCATCTGCAGAAAACTATGAAGAAATAAAATATTAACTTTGTCATTTTTTACATCCCCCGATCTTCATTCACATTTACCATTTACACCAGAGATTATTGGAGCCCCCTCAAGAGAAACAGATTAAGAAAGGCCCATCAAAACAAAAGCTCTCTTGCCAATTTCATTATTTTTTTCTCTATTTTTTTTTTGGTCTAACATATGCAAAATACTTGAATAATTTTAAAAATAGACTGAAGATGTAAATAAGATTATTCAGATGCCTAGACCTCTTTCCTGTGACTTACTTATTACTGATGTCATCCTCTTTCCCACTATCAGTCTAAAATGGAAATCCAAATGTAAATTTACCAGCCTACTGATTTTTGCTTTGGTCTCATTCCATTCTACTCTTTGAAATCATTCACTCAGCAACTCATGTATTTTCAGTAAGCTGTAATGGGCAGGTGATTATTACTTGTCTGTTTCTATTGCTTTTAAATTCTCTCTGTTGCTATCATCATCTGATCATGACTGTAGCTGAAAGATTTTTATAAAATGTTTGCACCCCTTGTTCAAACTTTTGCGGGCACAAGGTTACATTAGTTTAGAAACTATACTATCTTAACCAAACTTGTGTAGGAATCTCACAAATGCCAGATCCCTAAAATTCAACATATGCCACAAAGGAAAATCTTGGTGACATTTGCAAAGAATGGCTTTACTGTTTTGTAGCTTTTAGCTTACGCTCAGGAAATATTTATGAATATTTATCACAGAGGGCAAGAAATGCAGTTCTAGAACAACACAGTACATCAACAACAATCATCAATACCATAAAACATTCATACAAACCACACCCAACAGACAATCACAATTCAGATATGCATTTAAATTCATTCCCACAGGATAGCATTAATAATTTGCACAACTGAAGGACATCCTCATTCTGGTGGCTTTGCCTGCAGGGGCACAAAGAATCAGCAGGTGAACAGAAACTGATGTAATAACTCTCCTGTTAGGGCATACTTATCATCATGTAAAATTGCAGACACTTTTGTCTGCTTGTTATCCAGAGTCTGAAAATAACTCTCAGCCATCCCAGTAACATCTGAACATGTGTACACATGGTTCAGTCTGTTCTTGCCTTCCACTGGTTGTTGTACAGATGAGAAAGATTGTATACTCTCAATATTAGATTTATAAAATAACTGAAGAAATCTTTTAGAGAACGAGAAAGACCTCAGCTTCCAGAGCTGGAAGAGGTGCTCTCGAGTCTTCTTTATGACAGCATGTGAAAATGCCTGCTAAAGATGGTGTCCAGGCATAAAAAATAAGTCAACAGTGTCCACCTCCTCATGATGGATGAAAGTTGTCGGATTTGGTGGAGAAATCTGACATAAATTAAAGACAATCCCTTTGGTTTTACTGGCACCAAGTTCCAAGAAATTGTCACAGCATTAGGCAATAAATTCATCCAAGACCATGCCTGGGTGTGTAGTGGCCTGCTGAGAAGAGACAGCTGCGTAGTGTCATCTGAAGAATTTGACAAGATTCTGTTCTTCATGGTTACTGCAACAGCTGTTGGTATATGGGATAAGCAGAAGAAGGAATAAAACACAGCCTTGGGAGGATCCGATGCACACTATGATGGACTAAGAAAAAGTACAACTGAAAAGTACTCTCTGCTGCCTGTTAGCTGGACAGTGAATGATCTATAGCACCATTTGATGGTCAAGAGACAATATTTCGAAGAGTCTTCTAGCTAGGAGATATTGTTTGATGGTGTTAAAAACCAATGAGAAACCAGCAAACAGCAGTCTTGCATTGGCATGTGATATCTCAGATTTGTAGCCTAGCCGACTCATAACAGAAAAAAACATGACAAGCAAACATTAGACAGAGTATGTATAAGGTTAGATAACATCCTACATTACAAACCATTTATGGATGTACATTTTAAAACCCTTATAAATTAAGCAACCTCAAGGCAAATTTATGCCACATGTGGATATAAAGTGCTCTTCCTCAGCTTCCATCATATTTCGACAAGTTTACAGCCTCTTATGAATATTTTATTCAGAGAGGTAGAGCCATCTTATGCACATGTAAACAGAGATTTGCTCATTATTTGTAGTACTATTTAGAAATAAATATTTGTTAGGCTCCCAAAACGTTAGTGCTCATTTTTGGGGTGTTCACTATTATAAGGTGCAAGAGTTTGCTGCTGCCATCATATTTTAAATGATTTTAAAAGTTACTGTAGCAAAAGTCAATTTAACCTGTTAAAAAAACAGTATATGATTCTGCTCTGCAAATTTTTCTCACCATGCTGAACACTTTTTCACAGTCGGCAATGCTGTCACAAACACAAAACTACCAACATTATCTTCAACAGAATAAGCAACCTCAACACCCTAAAGCTAACTTTCATTTTGGCCATGATTCTTGTTGACTCAATCCTGTTAAAAAAGCTCCCACTTCCATATTCTTTTCTTTTTTTTAATCCACCGCTGGATTCTCTACAATCTCAGCTGGTGGTGGAGCATGGCTGGGGTAAAGGAGAGCTACCCAGAGAGTATTAGAGAGGAACTAGCCCGAGGCATTGCACTTGACAGCTACCTGCCAGACTTGAGAAGGCACCTTGACAGGCAAGGAGTCAAGAGCCTAGAGAAAATTTCCAACAACACAGAGCTATTTGACATTGGTGAAAGTAACTTTGCTGCATGCCTAAGAACGAGAATCATCAGCACAGAGAGACCAGTGAGACCATCCAGACTGCAAGGCAGTTTTAAGTCGCCGCATGCAGTATCAGACTCAAAGAAGGAGCAGGATAAAAAAAAGATCCAAGAGGCCTTGACAAACTGGAGGGGGGACAGTCCAGATTGTACTACCTGTGTAACAAGCTAGGACACCTTGGAAGGCACTGTAACAAAGCCAGCTGGAGGCCACGGGCAGAATTGCACATTACGACAGGTCTAGGGATCTGGCTGATCTCAACCTCTACAAGCATGGTTAATGATAAGTGATATGAAATTGCTTTGGATTCATGCAGTGAAATCTCACTCATAGTCAATGCATCCAAAGCCAGACCAAAGGACATGATAGGTGAGGTAGTGGACATTCGGTGCAATAACCATATGTGAAGACATGCGCCATTGCACATGTCGATGTGGGTTATCCATATGTGAAAGGTAAGCTCACGGCCGCATAATATAAAGACTCACTTTGACCAGTCATATAGGGTTATAAACAGGTCGTATGTCCTGACCTGCATGCACACCACATCGAGGGGGGGTCTAGCATCCCTGACTAAAGTGCAACCACCAACCTAGGGACACTAATCACTACACCGTCGACTTGAACCATCTCAGACAAGGAACTAGGGACTGCAAAGGTGGGTTTTTGGCCTTATTTTTAAACTTCAGGAAGCTGCAGTGTCAGTGTACCACACCCAGTCAGTAATAAACATTTGACATCCTTACCTACTGATGTAAAGTACAGGGTGCCACAAGTTTCTGTTCTTGTGCCAGTGCATTGTCAATATGTCCAGCCACTGCACTCTGTTACTTGCCAGCTTAGAACTGTGCACATGTATGCTGATACACAGCTACTTATGTCTGGCCATTTTGATTCTCTTACCACCTTTAAGTCCAAAGTTAAGATGCATTTTTCCAAACGTTGAATTCACTGTGTCCTAACCATGAGTGTGCATAATGTGTGTCTACATTTACTTGGTGTATGAGTAGGTGTGTTTCTTGTAGAAGTGAGTGTATCTGTTAGATGTGAATTTGGGTTCATGTAAAGCAGTGATATCATTTGTGTAAAGCACTCTGAGCAAATCATAGGAAAATTGCTATATAAATGTTCATTATTATTGTCTGACCAAAAGACTCACCTTTTCTGGAAATAATTTAAGTAGCTAATATGCTTTTATTATTATCTTTGCAGATGTCGTTGCAAAAAACAAAAAAGTGGTACACACAATGCCAGAAACAGAGGCAGAAACATGAAACCAACTCATAACTAAGATAATATGAATTGAAAAAAATTTTTGATACAGTACCATGAATTAAGTCCCAACTTTGGAAAAAAAAACAAACACATTACATGAAAATTTCATAGAATGAAAAAAACTATTCTTGAATTCCATTTGAAATTAGTACTGAAAAAGAAAAATTCCTTGAAAAATATGCAAATTGCAAAAGACTTGACATGCATGTGCACAACACACACATATCTATGCAAATAGCACTAAGTAAATGTATGTAAAACTTGCATCTTATATAAGAATGCACTACAGTACAGATATTTAAATGTGAAAATAATGCACACACAAACTGGTGACGTACTTGAGGATCAGTGATGGAGATTGCCACAGATGACATTGCAGTAACCATCAGCATCATATATGAACAAATACTTAGAAGCTGAAACAGACAATTTAAAAAAAGATTGACAAAATCTGATACTGATACCCAGTTACAGACAAATTTCAAGAATTAAAATAAAAAATCGCAAAAATTTTTATTATATTGTGAAATACAACTTTTTTGCAAATCCAAATGAAATTAGGTATACACAATTGGATTTTCAAAAAGGAAATTTGGATACTGGTTTACACGCAACTGATGATCGGCAATAGCTAGTCCTATATATAGCTAATTCTAATGGTGACACACCATGTAGAAATAAATAAAAATAACTTATCATGATGAAAAATTTTACTGTCAGAAATGGAGTTAATAATGGTTAAAAATCACTAGCCATCTTCACACATGACCTTGTGTCCCTTTCATTTTCAGAACAAAAGGTATTTTAAAAAAATCAAATCTTCAAACTGCCATCTTCCCGTGTTAAGAGACATAACTATTTAGATTAGGTTTGCCTAGTTAAATGACTGGATTTTGTCCTTTTTTTTTTTTTGCTTTGACTGTTTTAGAGTAAATATTATTGAATATGATGAACATATGTGGGCAGCTTGGACCTAAAAGTTGACGAAGGTACCAGGCATTTGTCTTCCATCGGCTCATGATAACTTTTAGCCAGTCTCAAATCAAATATACACGACTTGTTTCTGAGAAAAGGTTTTTTCATACCTGCATTAAGCAATAAGGTTTGTGAATCCTGAGCAAATGGGAAACATCATTTAGGGCTTGCCAAACAGTTTCTTTCACACTACAATTTTCTCAGAATTTCTTCTATTTATGTTTATTTCATGTTTAATGATTCTGTCATGACTTCAACAATGACAATTACAAAGATACTGCAAACATTCACTCTAATAAAAAACTTAAATCTATTGGCCAAACAACATCAGAGAAGACAAGCCAACAGCCCAGGGAAGTAGAAATACCAAAACAAACTCGCAAATAGATTAAGCTCTTATCACATGAGATATTGATAAGCAATGGAACCAGTTTATCTATATTTCTATTTATTTAGTGTCATGGAAACAGGCAAAAACAGTGGTCTAATCTTATATCACCATCCCACAATTAGGCTGTAGAAAGCAAACAGAGGACATACAGAGGACACTGCCAATGAATGAACTTGAAAATATTGTAGCTCACCTTTTTGTTACCAAATATTTGTATGACAACCTTGAAAAGCAACACTGTATTCTGCATACAAAAATATACTGGAATAGGCTGCAAAATACCACACATTTGTGAAAGAAATTTTAATGCATTCTCATGCAGTTATCAAAGATAAAAAATAAAAAAAAAAAACTTTTTACTTTTTCATAAATTTGTTTGCTTGCAAAATTCTTCCATGTAAGTAATATAGTAAAACATCCTTATTAAGACCTTTCCTATTACAACCCCCTCTTAGTTACCACCCAAAAATTTTTCATGTACAAGTTTTGCTACATTAACATTATTGCTATTATGACTACCTCCCCAACCCTACTTATGACCAACAGTTTGTGTTTTATTACAACTTTTTTTGTGTGCAGATAAATCAAATTAAGAAAGAAAAACACACAGACATATTAATAATGAACATTGATCTAAAAAACAATAAGACTATTGAGTGTCCATGTAGTGTGGCCACTCATGTTAAATGATGCCATCAGTAAATATGCAATCTGTATCCTTGCCATTGCATGAAATCTTTGTTAAGTGAATAAAGTTTTGCTTTAAAAAGTAGATTAGAGTACAATTTTTATTATGGAAGCTCAACTGTCACTTTGGTGGAGTGGCTTAACTTTTGCAGACAGAAATATGGTTCCATAACAACAACTCTTGTTAGAGCATCACGCCGACACAAACTAGTTTCAGAGATATGCACAATGTTAGCCTATCTGACCTGTGTTTACTGTGCACAAAGCTTGCTGTGACAGCTCACCATCAAAACATTCTGGAGCAATTATAGAAATGGAATTAGTCTGAAGTTGACACTGCTGAAGCATAGATCTAAAATGTAAGTTATGGCAAGATGGAACTGATGTGGCAGTAGAATTAAAATGTTGTAGAAAAGAAGAAAAGTGGCGCAAGCACAAAATTAAATCCAGGAATATACGAAATTGCATTATAGATGTACAGATCAATATTGCACAAAAGCTTAAACTCAAATTAACAGGAAACGATGAAAAGCGATGGAGAGCTAATCCCATCTAGCCAGTTAGGCAAAGGGACATCACTCTTTCGTTGCTCTTGTAATCCATGTATACATTTAATAAAAACCTGAGTTGTCTATCTTCTTTAGAGTGGTAAAATAAAACAAATGTATCAGGTGTGGATAGTGTCCAATCACATGCGCATGCACACACATACACACTTATACACTTTGATATGCATGTAAGCAGCATTATTTGATGTTGATATGGCCAGTCAGATGGCCTTCCAAAAACTGAATATACCTAATAATAATAATCACGAGGATTTATATAGTGCCTTTCCAAACAATTTTGCTCACAGCACTTTATATAAATAATATATATATATTATGTACTAAATCATAAACAATGATGATACAATATATTCGCATATACCAGACATGCTCACTACTACAACAAACACTACTCACACACAAAGTAAATTACAGACACACATTAAACACACTCAGGATCAGGACATGGTCACAGAGAAATCGTCATTCTGAAAAAATGTGTTTTAAGTTTAGACTTAAAGGTGGTAAGGGACTCAGAGTGATGAAGGCTAATGAGTAATCTGTTCCAAGTTCATGAGGCTTGTTAGGAGAAAGACCTCTGTTTATACATCTTTGTCTTAGTGGGACATGCAGAAGCTTGGTGTCATAAGTTGAGCGAAGTGCGGGTGTATAGATGGGAATGAGTTTGGAGAGGCATTGTGGGCCAGTGCCAGAACAGCAGAGTAAGCAAAAGGGGAAAATTTGAAGGCTATACAATCCACAACTGGCAGGCAGTGAAAAGAGTATATGATAGGTGATATATGTTTATATCTAGATGGTCTGCAGATGAGACTAGCAGCGCTATTTTGGATCCTTTGAAGTCTGTCAAGAAGATACTTGGAAATTCCAGTCAAAAGAGAATTACAGCAGTCCATCCTTGACAGCACAAAGGCATAGATTAGAATTTTAGTTGCATCAGTGGTGAGATAATGACAAATGGTACTGATCCTACGAAGTTCAAGGTAAGCATTTCTGCAGACTTGAGAAACATGCTGATAAAAAAGTCAAACTCTGAGAATGACATTCAAGCTGTGGACAGAGGTAGTAAAAGGAATAGTTGAGCTGTTTATAGACAGAGAATGAGGGAGAGAAGGATGACTTAGAAATTTCTTTGGACAAGTAGCAGTTCAGTCTTATCGTCATTCAGTTGCAGTCTGTTTTAGAGCATCCAGTACTTTACATCATCTATCCATTCCTGTGTCTGTGTCAGTAGTCCAGAGAGTTCAGTAAGTAAAGTTGACAAATACAGCTGTGTATTATCAGCATAACTCACATGTGATATGGCATGACATAACCTCAGACAGAGGAGAGGTATACAACACAAAAAGTATTGGACCTAATACAGATCCCTGCTCACTGACAATCTTCCTGATCGTCATAGATCATGAGAAGAACAAACTCTAACAGCAACACGGGCGTTCAATGGACCTTCACCATGCAACTTGCGGATCTCCACTTTGCGGATGACATAAGCCTAATGTCCCACAAGCAGAAACATGCTCAGACAAAACTCACTTGGCTCTCAGAAGAAGCAACGATGACTGATCTGACAATCAACATCAAGAAGACAGAGGCAATGTGGATCAACAATGAGCAAGAAGCCCCTTGCCAACTACATGAGGAATGTATTACGGAGTCTGACTGTTTCACCTACCTTGTCAGCATAGTCAGCGAAGATGGAGGTGCAGATGAAAAGCTGAATAAATAAAGCCAGGCTTACATTTCACATCCGGCAACCTGTCTAGAACTCCAAGGCATTATCTCTACACACCAACATCTGCATCTTCAATGCAAATATAAAGTCAGTCCTTCCATATGGATCTGAGACATGGGGGGGTGACAAACACCATCACCAACAAGATTCAGACATTCGTCAACAGATGTCTGTACCACATCCTCAACATCAGCTTGCAAAAGCCTGCCAAGAATTTAACAAGACAAGCTTTGGTTTGGAACCCACAGGGGGTTGGGAGACCCAGAAAGACATGGAGGAGATGAGTCCACAGCGAGGTGGAGGCTGCTGGCATGAGATGGACCCAACTGGGAAGGGACGCCCAGAACTGGGGGCATAAAGGAATAAGATGAAGAAGAGATTCCTGCGGGACACCATATCTCAGGACAGAAGAATCTGAGTAAACACCATTTACACACAGTTTGGGTTCTGTTCACAAGATAGGATTGAAACCAGGACATAACAACATCATGAATACCTATAATGCATCCCCTTCCATTCCCCCCCCCCCCCATGCACATAAAAACAAGAAAATTTGTACATGTATTTTCATAAGATAAGATAAGATACGATAAGATAAGATTACTTTACTATATAAACCTACCAGGTTAGCAAGTGCTCGAGATCCTGCATAGATGGACACAAGGAAAAGCATCATGCCTGGCATCCAAGGAGCAACAGAATACCTAAATAAAATGTGAATACATACAGCTAAGCATATATGTAAGAAGTGACAGACAATGAGCAAGCAAGAGACTGTATGTGTGTGTGTGTACATGGAAACCAGAGCACAAAATACAAATTACAGTGCCAGTTAAAGTGTAACAGCAAAAACAAAACAATTCCTCAGAAAAGTCATACCTCCACTTATGAGTAATATGTTTTTGCCCACCATGTATGGCTGGTATGCTATATACACCATGGTGTTTCAAAGTATGTATATACTTTGATGCTACAAAGTACTCCTAAATCAAATATAAAACTCTATATACTAAGGTTTGATAAATGCAAAATAGAAGAGAGCAATATACAAAATAACAAGACAGTAAAATAAAAAATATTTTTAGGGTAATTTTCCCCAATATTTTTATACCAATTATAATTAAAAACATGAAAGTAAAGTGCACATATGTGGAGGTATGACTGTAAAACCTCCACCATAAGTTCCAAGTAAACAATCAAGCTCATGCACCTCTGCACACATTGTTAATGCTTGGAAAAACACATTTAAACATACCTGTCAATACCTTTCAGGAGAGGGCCTACATACCCTAAGACAATGAGCATTTTGAGAACAACTGCACCAACAAATGTCTGCCACCTAAAATAAGACACATAAGAAACACAATTTATAATATAAAAGAAGGAAGGAAAAATACATATATGTGGACAAAGTATGCATGCAGCACTTCATTTACAGACCTCTGTACTACAAAAACACAGCATTACCACAACTAATCCTACTCAGGTTAATCTTTAAAAAAAAAATCAAAGTCTATCCTGGTGCTATTTAGTATTTCAAGTATAACAAACCAATAAAACATGCATAAAGATTATCTTTTACCTCTAAAACTTGTGTATTAAAAGTTTTCAGTCAGAGATGCCCTATGGAATTCTCACTGATAAAAAAATTCTTTTGCCCACTTCGAGATTTTGCCTCTATGTACTGAATTTCCAAAACATAAATAAACCTGTCTACTTCTCTGTAATAAAACATGCATTAAAAATTCCTATTTATCACTGCCCAACCTTAATTTACATCTTGTACAAGTAGATAATTTTATTATCCTTTGTTAGAACATAGATATGTCATATGAGGCAAAAGTTTAAAACAGCAAAAGAGTAAAGGATAATTAGGTATTACTATTTAACCCTCTTAGTACCACATAAAAATATAACATTACAATGACTGGCTCATAACTGAAGACTGTGAAGATGACAGTGGGTGAAATTTGTTTTTTATTATTGCTGCTCTGAGGTAAACATTAGACCAAAAAACCTATATATTTTTGGAAAGAAGAAAACTTGAACTTTGCAATAAAAATAATGAAAATTGCCTTCCCGGCAAAGCCACGATAGTGGCACATTGCACTAAGAGGGTTAATCCATAAATCAAAAATACATTACAGCATTGGTTTGGTAAATTTACATACCCTTGGAAAATTGTTGGATAGGTAAACTTCAGCACTGACAAAACATACTGCAAATAAAAGACACATCTTTTGCAGTTTTTATGAAGTTCTGTTATCAAAATATTATTAACATGATAATCAAGTTTAAAATGGGTACTTCTATGTGTGTGCATGCCTGTTTCTAGGTGTACCTTTGAGTGCAGGTGTGCCTTTATCTGCATGTTGTATGTACCAACATATGCATATATATATGTACACATATATACATGAAAGTCGCACGTATATGTTGCTAGGACACAAGTGACTGTCATTTACTTTAGTTGCATGTGTTCCCAGCATCAGCAAGTTTAAAGAATAACACAAAAATTAGTCTAAATTTGAGATCTGATATATTTGTTATTCACTACAGGAAAGAATGAAGTGTCAAGTTTCAGATGGTCTAATAACATAAAATTCTGGAATATTTTCAAGGACCAGCAACTGATAATAAGTACTGGATTTTCTAAAAAGCCGGACTTACTATAAAGACTGTTTAGATTTGTATATCATGAAAGAATATCTTAATAAAATGTTGACAGCATAACTTTTCAGCTTATTTTTCTTAAAATGTGCACATTGCAGCAGTGATGCTACTGAAATGCAAAGCACACTGATTTCCAATGCATATGGCACAATCAGATTTGGCAGAAATTTGTAAGGTTCATCCGTAAGTGCAATAAGACACAAAAATGCCTGTGTATGAGAAGACCAAAGTCATGGTTAATACCAATGGTAAAAGCAAAGATCTTTATGGAGTATGTGTAAGATGTGGTGAACACCTTTAAGTACTTTAAGACTGAAGCTGCACAACAGATAACTGCCAGGTTGGACAGATTTAGTTCAGCAATATCATCAGGTTTGCCATCAAGCACAGGCTGCACAACTACTCCATACTCCCTATACTGGTGTAAGATGTATAACTTGCTTACCAGCACTGGGAGGGTAATCCTAGCACTTGAGACCAAGTGCCTTGGAAATATGATCTGAATCACCTACATTGAATGCAAAACTAACGACTCTGGACTAAGCACAATTGCTACCATCATGAGCCACCAGAAGTCTCTTCTGTGAAGTGTTACTGGTTCAGCAATGTCACCATTTTAAGACCATCCTTCAGGGTACCTAGGAAGGTGGTCAATGCAGAGGCAGACAGAATAAGATGGCTGGCCAGCATAAAAGAATGGCCTGGACACACCAAGCAAAACCACTCAACAAATCTAAGTGGTAAGCTTTGTCAGTCACTGCTGTTCATCTAGTTGTCTCCCTGTTGACCAGTATTGGCTGGCAGGCATAGTTATTTATCAGCTGATATTTAACCATGATGAGAAATATGAAATGTGTTTCAGTTTGGAAGTGCTTCTTCCACCCTCAGCCCCAACTTTTAGTTGCTTGCAATGCCTTAAAGCACGCACATGCACACACACACACAAAGTACATATACAGACACATAGATAAATAGATATATTTTATTGTGACCAAAATATACACGCAAACAAAAATGATTCGGGATCAGGATTTTTGTAGGTGAGTCTAAACACAAACTCACCTATACATCTACCTTCAGCACCATCCACAGTTCAATGCACCATTACACCTTTCACAGCATGTTAGAAACTGTTTAAATGACTTACAATGAGTCTGCACATAGACAAGGTGAAACAAAATAGTGCAGTTTTCAAAAAGCATGGTCTCAGGTGAAGAGTTCTTTATTGGCCATCTTTCAGGAAAACATTATCGCCTGCACACACTAATTCATCACCTTTTCTTAATATAAAGTTACATTTAATGCTGGAAGAAAAAATAAGATCATTTCCAGATGTCAACAAAACAGAACAAAAATTGTTGAATGTCAACAGTTTGTGACTTCCTTGGCTATCATCTTGTTTATAACTTGTATGTGCTGAATGTGCTCACTATGTCCCCAAAATTAATTCTAACGTCCTGAACATCAAGACCTCGTTCCACAGTGTACTGTCTAAGAAATATTTCAATAAGTCACAGAGATGCCCAAGGAAAGGGCCTTTCAAACAACCTCCAAATTCACTTTGATCTGGAGAAACTTTAAGACCCAAACATTGAAAAGATCTTTAAGGCCACAGCTGAGGTAAATTTACAGCACTTAACTTGGTAGACTGTGATGTAGACATCTTTACTGGAAACAAAGGCCAAAGTAAGAAGAAACATTCCTTGGTCATGAAAAACAGCATCTTTAATCTTAGTGACCAAATGAAGGCCTTGAAGAGAGAAAGGAAAAGCAAACCCAAAGAAGTTTCCAAGTATAAAGTAGTGAACAGTGCCATAGAAAGGGATGAAGCTAGCTAAGGAAAACTGGATCGAAAGCCAGTACAGGACCATAGAGGAACAGTTGAGCAGATCTTTAACTTTCACATCCTGACAGAGGGACCTTTAGCATCAGCAGGACCTTTATCATAACTTCATAGACTTTAAGAATGCATTTGACAGAATCCGGCAAGAGGATGGCATGTGATGCAAAAATTCAACACTGAAGAAGGCCTTGTCCAAGTATAATAGCTCAAAATGACATAAACCTGTAAAAGGTACTAACAAAGAACTACAAGATCTTACCAGCAGACTGACAGACAATTCAAATGAATATGGAATGGGCTGGAGAGGATCTGACACAGCCATAATATAAATCTGATGATCCTACGCTACGTATAAAAACATGGACAAGATGGGTAGGAAAATCCAGAACAAGTGCCTGAGGAGGCTGTTCCAGATTTCATACAGAGAACACAAAACCAATGATTGAACAAAGCATGTTGGGCACACTCATAGGACACCAGGAACCTCTGCTTGCAACAGTCAAGCAACATTAGCTGGTCTGGTTTGCCATGTGACTTGGCATGATAGCCTGTCGAAGGCCATCCTTCAAGGTACCTTGGTGGGTGGTTGAAGCTGTGGTGGCAAGAGGTAGAACTGGCTTACGAACATTAGGCGTAAGTGGGCGTCATGTCAGAAGCTGTGTCTAATAGTATCTCTATCCCCACCACCCACCCCCAGCGACAAGTATCAGTCAAGGGACAAATGACTGAATGACTGACATGAATAAGATTAAAGGTATAGTAAAGGCTGTGACGGCAGTGATATTGATGAGGAAGAGGAAGTGTCGGTCATTGTCAGGATTTGAACGGTGGTGTGTGGTTAGTTGGATTAGTGATATATATTAGTGATAACAATCAAGACGGCTATGAGCAATGTCCAATCATATCATATCATTGCATCAGCTCACACTGGGATTGAGTTGACATCATCAGAGGATGAAACTTCGTTGAAGTGAACGAAAGAGTCCTATGTAATTTCTCTTATTAAATACAATATCCTATACAACATTCAACTTTTTTCCACATGAACAGATACGAAAATAGATGAGATTCAAACTGATCCTACTCTTTACGAGATTCTATGCGGTTTCATTTTGCCTTTACAATCCCTTTAAGACCATTTCCCTCAGCAGTTCAAATCTCCATTTGGGCCTAAAGTTGCATGGGACTTCATGGCTGGGTCAAGCCTCTATGTTCATAGAGATTGCACAGAAAATACCAAATCTTGAAAGTGTATGCGTCATTGCTGAAAGCACAGAAAGGAATTCCTACTTTTGAAAATTATCAAACATTGAGAAGACCTTGGGTCTTCTTTATTCATATGTGTGGGGCTGACTTCAGTGTACCTGTATAACAATATTTACACTTCATCACCTTTCATGTACAAACAAGGGTTGACTGCTCTTCACTGTTACTATATAATATATACATACAACTCCAAAGCAAAATACCTTTTTAGGTACTCTTCTTGTCTTCTTCTTATTCCTTTCTGGCCCCAGTTAAGCATAGGCCCGCGACTAAATCATGCCATCGGATCTGGGTCTGGGTGTCCCTTCCCAGTTGGGACCATGTCAAGCCAGCTGCCTCTGCCTCGATGTGGACTGATCTCCTCCATGTCTTTCTGAGTCTCCCAACCCTGCACCGCTACTGTTGGTTCCAGCCCAGAGCTTGTCTCATTAAATTGTCGGCCGGCTTTTGCAGGGTCTAACCAATCCAGTCCCCATTCCACTTCTTGGCTGGCAGGTTTTTGGTTGGTTCTCTCCCACACATCTGTATTGGAGAGCTTTCGGGCCATCTAATGTTGAGGATGTGGTGCAGACATCTGTTGATGAATGTCTGAATCTTGTCAATGAAGGTGTTGGTCACATGCTGTGTCTCAGATCCATATAGAAGGACTGACTTCACGTTTGCACTGAAGATGTGGATGTTGGTGTGCAGAGACAATGCCTTGGAGTTCCAGGATGTGGAATGCAAGCCTGATATTATTTAGTCGGCTTCTTACATCTTCATCCGCACCTCCATCTGTGCTGACTATGCTTCTTGTGTAGGACCCATACCTACTGTAGAGAAATATGCATTTTTTGTCAAACAATATGACTGTTTCACTCAAACACTTCAAATGTTTATAGTGCTCTCAGAATTTGTAACAATAATGACAACTATCACAAAATTCAACTATCATCACCATACCAGTAATCTGCACAAATCAGTCTCAAGCTTGTACTAAAAGCCAAGTGTAACATAGCGTAGTGTAAAATAAGAGACAGTGTTCTGTCACTGAAAAAAAAAAACCCAGTCAAATCTGACATTTTCTTGTCAGTATAGACAGTCAATGTCCATACATCAAAAAAATAATGTCAAATCCCTCCCCCCCAAAAAAAGTCTAGAAGTTTGAATGCTTTGTAATTAAATTTAATGCAAACACAAATACCACTATTAAAAGTATATGGGAAGGCAGCAGAAGTAATGAAAACAAAGGTCTTTAGTGTCAGTAGGAAAAAAATGAGGAAGGAATAGATTTCGAAAGTGGTCTAATTAAAAGAAGCAATGTTAATAATTCAAAATCAATAATGTATTGTTATTCATAAGAATACAAGCACAAACTACAAAATGCATGCAGATATGTAAACTGTATGGTACCATAGAAACAATAGGACTGGCAACTGGTGCCCTTCTGAACAGTAATATAAAGCAAAGAAGGGTCTGCAACTATGCTGATGGTGGTGGTTTGGGGACATTGAAGAGTGTTGGATAATAAAAACTAAGACAAATCAAGGTGATTACTGCACAATATTCTCCTGTGTGAGATGTTTTCATGCTAGTATCTTTGTATAGCAAATTTTCTTGCCATATGTTCTGCACCTAGACTTTGCATCTGCAACACAAATAAAAAGAAACAAGAATAATTGTTACACACAGCCATGTAGATCTGCCAAATGATGCAATTTAAACTAGCCTTAACTTTACCAATAATTTCATTAAATAGAAATTTGTATCCTTCAGATTTATTCTGCAACAGCCAACCAAACATTGTTGAAAGAAAAATGAAAAATTTGTCTCTAAAATGTGGTTAGTGCAATATTGTAGCAAAGAGTATAAACTGAATGACATGTCTGCAGTAACCAATGAAATTTCACCATTCTGCATCATTAAAAGAAAATAAGTCCTTTTCAAAAGTACACAACAATGTTTATTTACTTACCATTTATGGTCTTAAGGAAATTTGAAAAACGGCCTTCCAGGACATTTGTGAATTTGAACAATTTATTGTTACAAGTAGCTCCACCTCTTTAACAATGAGATTTCAACATTCTGGATAATCCTGTTTTCCACTTGGCGCACTTGTTTCACTCATCATCTAGTAAATTTCTATCTTATTCCATTTATAGTTTTGATTTTACTGTAAATCAAAACAGAGTTCTCCCAATTCTGCATTGCACTTGAATGGCAAAAAAAAACACCCCACAAAACAAACAAAAAAAGTTTAAAAACTAGAAAATTTATTGTGCTATAAAAGAATACATTCTTTCAAACCAAAAGTGTACTTGCAAACATATTTCTATAGAGTATAAGTAGGTATATGCAGTTTGCGTACCCATATGCATATATGCATGCAATCTGTAAGAGGTACTCACCTTATTCACAAAATTTGTAGAGATAAACAGCAGACAGAACAACATAGTCGTGTAAAGACTGGAGTTCTTATTCACGGACAATGAATCTTGCCTTTCTTTGTACGAGTGACAATACCACGCAACTGTGACTCTTCTTATAAGCTCTTTGCACTTTTCCATGATATTCCCTAACACAATAATGCAGTTTTCATATTATAAATCTACATTTATACGTACAGAAAAAGCAACTAAAATCGAATGTAACGTCACAAAGGTTATAAAGGTATAACTACGTGCGTAGCTACAGCTGCTGCATGTACAACCACAGCATAATAATATCTTTAATACATTAAGCATATGTTAACGTGAAAGACCTGTTTATATTATTGCACGCGTTTTTTTGCTTTGTTTAATAAAGACAATGTGGATTCCCTCTTTTCTTCTTTATTCGAAGGTGGTAACTCTTATCCTTTACGACAACTTTAAGAGTAGTGTCCCTTAGGTATACTTAGAAGTAGGTGATGATTCGTTAAAAAAAAATAAACGTATAATTATGTATGTAGTCTCTTTTATCGTCTTTGGTTGGCCTGCCCACATCGATCTTTGTCTTTTATACGGTCTGCGTGTTTGTGGATCCAGGCAATACAAATCACACTTCTCTACAATTGTGAAAATTGCCATTAGGATGAAGCACTTCCATCCAAACACAACATGCTAGGATGTGACGAGGTCCGGTCTTACTTTTTAAACTTTTTTTCACTTTTCATAACATAAGAAAGTTTTTCATTAAAAACAAAAAATTTCAGTGAACTGCTCATAGATAGTTATGGCCTAAGCACACATGAAACGCAGAAACAGAGACTGCAGGAAACCACGGAACCGGCCAATACAATAATGAAGCGACAGGCATTGGACCCCAGACATCTTCAGCAAGAATCTGCAACATATAGGACAAGACACGTACTATGCTTTGATCATACGTTTTAACGACACAATATAGTTTGTTTTGTGGTTTTGTAGCAGTTCTGTAGCCCCACCCAACATCGCAAATATTCAATTATATCCATCTCTAGGTAATACTACAAAGATAACAAAAAGCACACGTGCGCAGGATTCTTCTTTATCCATTGTAGATAATGGTACACAACTGCACAAACCACACGCAATCGACTATTCTCAGTCATCCAGCTCTGCTAGTCTTTTTTCCCACCCTTACTTTTACAATGTATCATGTTATTCGTGTTCTTATTCTTTTTATTTGGTTCCTTTTTGCGCTTTCTGTATTTGATTTTATTCTTTTATAGTTCATATGTTATTTGTTTTTTTCCTGTCCCTCGTATGCTGTCCATGTAAGTGGAGCTAGTGCTAGCCATTGGTCAAGTGGGGTCTGGTCTTCCTCTTGTCCGCGCTGGCTATAAAGTTGTTGATTGAAGGATGCTGGCTGCGACGTGTGTTCGTCCAATAACATCCCGATTGTGTGTGTGTGTGCCTTTCTCCGCTTTGTACGTCAGTGCGAACGGAACACTTGGTCAACAGGGAGAACATCTTCAGCTTTCTTCAAAGCTGTCATTTTTCTTCGAGACCAAGACTTGAGCCAGGAGAGCTCAGACGGGGAAAAGTTGGAAAGCAAGGGACCAGTCAGTGACAATTGAACTTGGGCTACTTGTGAACAGTAAAAGTATAATGAAGGCCAGCAGTAGAAGTCGCCATGATAAAAAAAAAAAAGTGAATGTCCGCATATTTATCAGCTATCCAGTACTGGTGTTTGGAGTATTAAGTCATATTAGGGGAGTGTTCCTTCAGTGTCTGTATGTGACATTGTTCATCCCGGAGCGTGCCACTATGTGCTTGGGAGTGTAGTCGGGAGAGCAAGCAGTCGTCGAAGAAGCCACCTGCCACCTTGGACAAGCGTGGACTCGCAACGTAGAGAGACCGAAACGCAAGAAGAATTGGCAATACGGGAGCAGCAGTAACAACTATTAGAGATAAGTTGACGTGCGGATAATAGATGGCGGTATAACAAAAGGTAGCAACACTGTAACATTGAAAGTACGGATAGCACAGATAGTACTTGAAGCCCCTTTAGATGAGATTAATTACTGTATGTGATTTGTATGTTCATACATTCATTTTTTCTATACTAGGGACTCACAGGTCGCTATTTAGACATTAAGCCTACATTTTAAGTGGTAAAAAATAATCGAATTAGTAAAGTGCATTTTCCTTAGTGGATGCAAGATCAGTGCAATGAACACGAACGCAGGAAATAATATTTCTGACAAAGAAAAGAAAAAGAGTATACGTATCGGCATAAACCTCGACAATTAACACCGTGTGTTCCATATTGACCCACCATTGATATTAATTATGTAAATGGGCTATTATCTGTGTGCATATGAAATGTCATCCAGCAGGCATGAACACACTTTAGTAATAGCAATTACCGCGAAGCAATGTAAATATATAGCTTCAATGCCATTTTTCACGGAAGCTTTTTCTCTGTCTCTAGCTGTCTATAAGCTTGTTGTCAGTGTCATGAAGTAAACAGCATATATAGTTTTGGGAGAATTTTAATCAGCTTTAACTTTCAAAAGATGATTGTTCTGACTGTTGGTGTGCGTGTCTATCATAGTTCAAATTTGTTTTTGAAAAAAGTGAGCAATTATCTCCGTATTCTCTTAAGTCTTCATGTCTACTTTGACATATCTCATTTGATACACGTCTACCCAGTACTCTTTTGGTCTATTTATTTGCGTGTTTGTACGTACGTAATATGTATTTCTATGTTTGTGTGTCCTTTCTCTTGTTTTAGAGGTAATTCTCAGGAAAAAACTATGAAAAGAATTATCAAGAATAAGTGTCTCCTACGAGACATTGAGATGCTTTCACCTGAGGCACAAACAACAACCCTTGAGTCACATCATGCTGTTGTGTGACACTTCGCACAAAAGATCGCAATTGCCAAGCCGATTAAAGAAGATTAAACAAGATGTAAGACAATTATTTTGTACTAGCGTATGTTTTCAAGGAATTGAGGCAAATAATTTAAAATTTGATTATATATGCATATAACAATTTCCTAAAAATAAGGTACACTTCTAGATGTATCTTCACATATCAATCATATATTTTTGGCTTCAACGTGCACGCTGCTAATGTTTAAATGCTGGTAGAAGTTTATCATTTCATAGGATGCTAGCATTACTGACAGCTATGTAAATTTGTAAATAAGGAGAGTATATATGCCAGACTAAGGAAGGATTTATTCCCTTTAGAATAATGAAAAGAGCTTGCATTATTCTAATCTTTATTCAACCCCAATTTCAGTTTAGATTATGTTCATATAGCAAGATATCTTTACATGTTAAAGCTGGGCGCATCATAATTATTCCAAACACTTTGCTTCGCTGGATTTTTTTTCCTCTCGATAAGGCTGCATCATTGAACTAATGGCAGAAGTGACATTTCTACGACTCCAGTATCCAACATATGCCAAGGCAAAATTACACCAGGCAGAGTATGTGGCATCAGTCCCACCTCCATTAAGCCAGACTGCTGAATTCGCAGACAAAGCTACAATTATTTCATGCCAGCCCCCAAGAATGAACTGGAGAGAAACCATTTCTTCATAGACCTATGCACCGTAATTTGTTTCTGATCCCTGCAGACACATCTCTGCGTCTGTTTTAAATTCAGTTTTTTTTAACCTTTTTCTAAACTGTGTTTACGTTTCAATTTTGTTTTGTTAGCGATGTTAATTTGTTGAAGAATTAAAAATGTATTTGTTATATACGTTTTTTTGGTATTAAATATGGGTTTCAAATCTAGTTAGCCTTTAATTTGATCTTCCCACTATCTGTAAACTTTTTTTCTCTTTAGTTTTGACTTGCAAAGTCAATGATTTATGGCTTTTACAGCATGTACACTCAAAGCCTGCCTAGCTGGGACTGTTCTCACCAAAATACAGGAGGCGGGCAGTCGACGAGAAGCATATCCAATCATGTTCTCGCATGTGTCTTGTCTGTTCCCGTAATTGACGGGATTTGCCTTTCCCTAAAACTTTACGTTAGTATTATGATTCACTTAATATAAATTGATACACAAATTTGTATTTATATGAAAAAGTTCCTAGATGTACTGAATTTCTAGTTCCGCTTGTGGCTGCCTTAGCCGGGCCAAACTAAATGATTACTTATATGGTCCTAGGGCCGGACTCCCCCACCCCTGCCTAAGAGGGTTGGAGAAGATATGGTAGGTACACAGCTGATGTAGATGCATAAGAAAAAAAAAACCCAAACAAAACAGTGTTGTAGTGCATGAGTGTTTGTATATTCTTTCTGCTTAAGGTGCTCGTTTACCTTCCGAAATTTTATTTATGTAAAATCTAAGGCGATACACACGCTTATACAACCTATCCTGAATGCACGAATGTTTGTCTCCTCCTCCTTTACGTGGTCGGATAACGCTATAAAACTTTTAGGGCTGCAAACAAATAGGAGATACGAACGCTTATGCCGGAATGCGTGCAGATAAACATGCGGGCTTTTGTTTTCTTTAGCTTGGGTATAAGTAATGACAATTGAAGCACAGCTTGAATGAGACTTGCAATCACTGTGCTGTGTGACAGTGGTGCGGCACGACAGCACAATAACATCACCCAGCCTGCAGGAAAATCGATAGCGAGCGTAAACGCGTGTAGCGGTCTCGGGGACCAAACGAGAGTGACGTCAATCCCCCGCTTAATCTGATTGGACGATTACTTTTTTCCTTCGATTGCATTATGCACAGAGCATTAACGATGTGCGGTCTTCATTTCCTATCAAAATCGGATGCGAGTTGAAGAATGGCGGCGACAAGCGACGTCACGTGTAGGTGAGAAGATTACAACTTGGAGAGTAGCATCTCGGTGACAATAGGAGTTCGATGGTGAAAGCCTATGCCACTAGAGTCTTGAAGCTGTTGAGCTAATAGCCATGTACTGTGGACCAGGACCATTTCTCCCTGCCCCAGCCCTGCCTTTGCTTCTACTACCGCTTCTCTCACTGCCTCTATCTCGCTTCGTCGACGACCGCACAATTACTGTCTGCCTTTCAGCCGCCGTGCTGTATCTAGACTGGGAGTAGCTACAAGCAGCAGCCGCCGCCGCCAACACCACCACCAACCTCAACAACAACACGGTCGGGCTTTGGTGGCTGGTGGTGCTGGGCAAGATGTCGGCGTCGCGGCGACCCTCTTTGCCGCCTATGCCCGATCTGAGCCACCTGACTGAGGAAGAACGCAAAGTGATAGAAGATGTTCTTCGACGTCAACGAGAAGAAGAAGAGCGTGAACAGGAGGTCATCAGGTCAGCTGGATGTTTTGTTCTATTTGCTCCTCTCCCCGACCCCACACCTTCTGATGTCTGTAACCAGTTTTTCAATGATTCTTAAATGGTTGGTCCATTTGACCATTCGGACGGCCATCTTGATTTGGAAATGAGGCCTGACTGTAGCGTGACAGTTCCAGACTTATCTCGACCAATGGAAGCAAGCAGACAAGCCCTCTTTATCTTAAACTCTTCCATTATGTTTGAAACCTGTTTGCCTGAGTATGCTATACATGTGAAATTTATCTTACTAATCCTCTGTGAGGCTGATGAAACGTTTTAGCTCTTGATAACTTATCTCTTGTTATATGGTCTGATGGAATATTTGTTTCTTCAGACTGCTCACGTTCCAACACATGCCTTAGTTACTATGTCTCTGTTTCGGCTAACTAGATATTGAAGTATCAAGAGATACAAATATACTTTAGCTAGCTAGGTTGGTGCACATGCATATAAACTAACATATGTAGAATGAGAAAAAATGTCACTGACCTCGACCTGAAAGGTCAGTTACTCTAAAATATACTAAATTTAGTCAAAATGGGTTTTAAAATTCCAATAGTCTAACCACTCGAGCGTAAGTTTTATTGCATAACATTTTTGAATAATACATATGAAGTCGTGTCCTTAGTTATTAAATTTCTTCTTTTCCCGTTTTTATATCTGCGCTTCCTAACCACAAACACGTGGTCTTAACCACTGTCATCTACGTTTTTTAACAAGTAAGCAAAGATTTTCTTGCATCAAATGATGTCAGTGTGTTATCAGAATGTCCATGCATTACAGAAACGCCCACACTGTGTTGTCAGTGTGTTGGTCGCAAGCCCGCAGCTGAAAGCATCGGTGTGTTACTGCATTAACTACAAATCGCACTGTGATCGATGAACCAGTGCACAGAGTGATATGCTGTGCTCCTCTGCTACTGTTACAAAATGATTTCGGTGTTATATGGCGAAAATTTCTCAAGTATTAGTTTTACAGATTTTACATGAAAGCTGGCTTTATGGTTCAGTCCTTGGACAAATTTTATTGACTTTTAACGTCTGATCGCTTGTTATTAGAACTCGCGCATTGGTAATGCGCTACATGTTTACTGATGCAACGCATCTGAAGGAATCTGGGCACCTCTCCACTGGTCTTTGCCCAAGTAGTTCGGATTCAAACTATAAAATCAGTTAAACCGTAGATATACATAAATAAACTTGAGTTAAATGAAGATAGAGACTAAGAGCAGCTTAAGATAGAACCAATATCTAACTCTATTTCCTTATGCATGAACATATCAGTCTCCCTTAAAAATTAATTCAAAACAAGGCTTCGGCAACGAAACATATTTTTTCACCCATACAAAGAGCAGGAACAGCATGGGTATCGGATAAAAGTCTCCCACAGTTCAATCTTCTTTCAAATCATTAAGCTTAGCCCAACACATGATAATACCGAGTGTTCCCAAAACATACTTTGTGAATACTTAAGGTTTTTGACAGAAATACAGATAGACTACAGCAGAGACAAAAGGAATCATATTACCGGCATATACATCGGGAAAGCTTTGCGAAAGCAGGGGTGCCAGGTAGAGTAGTGATTGAAACATACTCTCTGTATGGGACAAGCGCAAACTTGAACCCAATTACAAATAGTAGTAAAGATAGCTGGATAGCGTGAAACATAGACGAGATTGTGTCCACGTAGAGTTACAATACAGGCGATCAAATTAAATAAAGACATGAAACAAAGACCAAGAGCATTAATCATATCTGAACATGGGGCACATAAAACAACAAGCAAATTGACACGCAACAACGAATCACGCAGTATGCGTCGTTTCCCAGCAAACACGCAAGATTCGGCCAAGCTTGGGCCAAGCTTTTAACATTGTTACTGTGTTGTTGTAACATAATGTTTTCGAATAAATCAACCAAAAAAATGGCTATGTAAAAGTTGGCCACACCTGTTGAAATTAACATTTGTTTTCTGAAAAATTAAAAATGGTTTAGTGTCACTGCAGCTTAATCATACATTTACACCTGTGAGTTGATCTGCTCTGACTGATTTTTAGTTTCTACTGCGTTTTTGTGAACCTGCCGCAGGAGTTGGGCATTCCCTAAGGGTCCAGTGACAGCTCGTTTCGCATGCAAAATCGTGTTGTACTCGGTATTAACAGCGAAATACACACAAAAGTCAATGTCATGATAAACGTTTAACAGTTTACTTTTACGCGGACTACTTATTACTTGATTGTCACTAGAAGTGTGTCGTACGCGCTAAAGCCAAGGACGTGTATAGGTGGATTGCTGTCTGTCTGCCAAGACCAACGCTAGCCTCTTGCGAAGCGTTCCGCTGTAAGTCTCGGCGAGCCGTAACAAAGAATGTGGATAAAGCGGAAGCTATGTCGTCTGATGCCTCGTTTTAGTAGTTAATCTGAAATGTGAATAAACCGGAAGCTATGTCGTCTAATGCCTCGTTTTAGCAGTTAACTGGAAAAAAAAAATCATCTGCCAGCAGTCCAGGGATATTCGTGCTAAAACCAAGTTGAATCGGTGCCTTTCTATGCGTGGAGAGGTCGCCATGCAGAAAACGAGTCATGCGCGACTTCATGACCGGATGTACTTATCGTGACATCATTATCAAGAGGACTTTAATGTTTACTTGCGTCCTTTCATCTCTTTCATACAACAACATAGCTTAGCCCTAAGATGAGCCTTTAGAGTAGAACTGCGGTCGACTGTGGTCGGAATCTTGCGGTGAAGACGATTGTCTATCACAAGAAGAAACAGAGACGACCCACGATACACCATCAGTAACAGAAACGGAAAGGTAAACGAAAAGGCGTATAAAAAAATAATTTGATAGTTATGTGGCCACTTTTCTCAGAAGACTTCTTTTATCCGAAAGGCTATTCGCGATGCTTCGTAAATTATTTTTAGCATTACATTCAAAATGGGATTCCATGCTCTATCAATTTCTAAAATTATTTTTTTGAGGGTGGGGAGGATAGGGAAGTGTCGGTGTTAAGCGCATTGTAACATTTAGAGTCAGATGTTTGGTGTTTAAGCTATTTGTTATGTTTTTGAAGGAAATATGATTTTTTATCTATTTAGATCTACAGTCATCGGCTTAACAGGGTCACGTGACTGTAAAAAACGATAAACACTTTAGATTGCATTACATCATGACGCGCTAAGTGTTAGAAGTTACTGTCTGTTATTACTGTTAAATTCGTTATTTCAACGACTCGAGTAAGAGATCTTTAATGTCAGTGACTCATATAGTCATTTTGACATTGGGGGGGGGGATACATACATAGTGGTAGCACAATGCAGCATAGAAGGAAAATAATTTACAATATCATCTGTACTAACTTGTTTGGACCATGTCCTCCACATGAAATTTAGTAGAATTCATCTTTATCTATATACTGCAATACACTTTCCTCTAATAGGTGAATGCCATCTTTTATATCTAACGAATTGTAAAGAGGGCCGCCTTCTGGCACTACATGTCTACATAGCATGATATCAAGATAACATCTTTGTCAAAGTTCATTGATTCTTTATCAATTTTCAGTGTAACTATATTGGTTGCATCAAATCTTGCTTCCTTTATATATTGTGACCAACAACTTTTTACCATAAGAAGAACCCCACCTGACCATCGGCCCTGCTTAAACAATTTTCTTGCAGGGGCATAAATCTTAATGTATTCTGGCAGGATGTTAAGAGTATTCCATGTGCGTTCCTGTTAAACAAATAAAGTCAAAATGCCGTGATATAATCTACCAACAAGTTATCTCCTCTACGTTATAGTTAACAAAAGTCAAACGCCTTGCCTGACGGCCAATTTTTCCTATTTCCACTTGGGTTGTGATCTTGTTGCACTATCTGAGGTGTTCTTGTCACTTATATGGCTATCCAGAGAGCCTTGCTTCTTCCCCTTTTCGCTTGCTCCTCCGTTCTTATTCTTGCGCCGTTTGGGTGTTCGTGTACTGTCATCTCTCATCAGCTGTTGCGTCCCTTTGACCTCTTCAGCATATCTGGCCGCCGTGCTCCTTGTCTTTACCCGGTTAGTCCGCACGGGTACCCCGTGCGTGGTTTCTGGGTCACGACTAGCCGAGGACACCGATGCGGGGTGTGGGGACGATACTTGCACATTGCTGTCAGGTGGACACCCGCTGCTGACATCGGCTGTCTGGCTGTTGTTGGCTTCTGTTATACTGGTGTATGGATCATGGATGTGTGTCCTTCCCCTTTGTATTGTCGCCGGTAGATGTATTGGTAATACTGGATTCAGAAGGGCATTTAGTAGGCAAGATAGCAGTCGGAATCATCTGTAGGTTGTTGCTAATATTGCCTAAGGCGTGTATTCTTGTGGTCGGTGTGCACTGAATTCTCTTGGAATGCCGGTTTTCCACTGTTGCCCCTCTGCCAGTAGCAGCGTTTGTGTCAATTTGCTCCCCATGCTTATCAGCCTGTAATCTGTTGGTATCTTCTTCCTCATCTTCTGATTGCAGAGGTAGATAGTGGTTCCAAAGAGGAAGAGGTAAGTAGGACTGACTGCTCCGGTGCTGTCTGACTCCTTTGTTCCGCTGCGCTGTTGTTAGTGTGTATTCATCAGTCTGTTGCTGTAGGGTTGTCTGGTGCTGAGAGGGGGATCTGTCCGCATTGGTTCGGGGATTCTCCCTCTCTTCCTGTTGTCTGTTCGTATTTTGATGTAAGGGTCCTCCAACAACGAGCCGGTCTCCCCTGTAGAACGCACGCACCCCGCTATTTCTGTAACACTTTATGATCGACTGTTGTCTTTCTGTGAGATCACTAGCCACAGATACACCTTTTGCTCTCAATTTCTCTCTTGCTTTGGTAAGTATATCCAACTTGTCAGACCATTGAGTGAACTTAGCGATTATGGGACGCGGTTTGCTTTCTCTGTTTCGGGTATGTCCTGCGGGCACAATTTTCTTACCGACTCTGTGCGCTCGCACGATGTCAGTAGTTTGCCACACTTTCCCCGGAATAGTTTCTTGCAGGAGGTGTATTATCGTAGCAGCACAGGTTTCGTATGAATCATCTCCAGTTTCTGGTATCCCGAAGAACTTCAGATTGTCTCTGCGTGAGAAACCTTCGAGCTTGTCGAGCTTGTCGTCAAAGACCTGGAGAGACTGATCTACATGATCTTTTAGTCTCTCAGTGTTTTGCTCGAGCGACTCTTGCCTTTGTTTAACTTGCTGTAACTCCGTAAACAGTTTATCAATGGCCGATTTGAAAAGTCTCAGTTCGTCTCTAACTTCGTCTATGTGGTGTTTAATGTTTTCCTCTTGCTTGTTAAGTAGTGTCTGATATCAGTTAAGACTTTACTCTCGTTGGAGCGGGCCATATCGTCCAGAGGAGGTGTCACACACTCATGAATCACACAAGGCTACCGCCGTGCTGTTCACGCTCCGTTGAACACTGTGGTCACCTGGCTTCTTTCATAAATTTTTTAAAATTCAACTATTTTGACTGAATATTCGCATAAAATTTACTTTTCTATGCAGCCTGCAATTGGGAGATCAGTATTTTTTGCACAATCAACGACTCAGTATTTAGAAAAAGAATTAATAAAACTCCATGCGGAGTTCGGTAATATTATATGTTAGAATTATCGGTCAACATGGATATCCAGATAGTGTTGTTAAGTGAGAGATAACAACAAAGCATTCTTATTGACTGGTACTTGTGAAGAGGTAGTTTTGATTAGGCAAGCAGCGGCTTACCAATGCCAGCAATCTTCGATCCGTACTGACGGCTGCGAGGAACGGCAGCTCAGTACCGTGAGCCGTTGAATATTCAGCTATCGTTAGGCTGAAGGAGCAAGTCAAAGCGGCGAGTGACCAGCTGGTAAGTTGATCACCTGTACAGGCGAGAAGGTTATAGCAGGGTGTTTGGTAAATAGTAGAGCATCATCCACCGACTCTCATTTTTCACTCAGCGTCAGTATTTAATGTATGACAGGATATTCCCGTTTAATCATAAGACAGTGTGTTTGTGGCGAATGTGGTTTAGCGTGCAAGGACGAAAAATGTCTCTAGATTTTGATAGATAAAAATTTATTAGCCAAATGATATTGCATTGAGTTTAACTTGATGATGAAAAAGCACAGGACAGAGAAAGAATAGTCAGGCCTTTCATCATGTCGCCATGTTATCCGGCGCCATTGAGACCGATTACTAAATAAATAACATGAATAAATGCATAACATTTGCAACAGCAATAAAAACAATGATAATGAAGTGGATTTACATAGCGCTTGAACCACAATTCTGGGTCAGCGTGAGTTCAAGACGTCGCAGATAAGGAACTCTATTTTCCTGGCAAATACGATACTGTATCGTGAAGAACTCTATAGTGAAACACTGCTAAAAACAAAACAAAACAAAACAAAAAAAAAAAAACAAAAAAAAAAAAAAACCCCAAAAACCCAAATCGCATCAACAGTTTTTCCGTCTCCTGTCATGTATAATAATAAGTTAGAATCGATATATAATAATTGTTTCATAATGATTTCTCCGTGTTTTTACAGTTTGTCATGAAATTATTTACACCCTGGTACATTTTTCAATCGGCTTCGACCCTGCATCAAAGATGTATTTTTATATCTCTGTGGAGGGCTGCAGCCGCATTACAATCTGCCATCTTGTTTGACTCACATGTGCATCATGGTGGCGGAGCACGTGTATCCGACACAAATGCGATCAACACGTGTGCGCTTCGACTCTACGCCAGACACCAACTCCTGGCTTTGAAAACGTCGCCCACCACTCCATCTGTGCAAGACCCTTCACAAAACTGACATTCATTATCACCGCCTGCCCTGTTTGCCGCAGCACCGAGCTGTAAAATGAACACACAGAGGCCGGAGTCACAGACCGCGACTTCGACATCGTCTGACTGCTTATGACGAGGGTCTGCCTATACAGTCGGACAGATATTGTGTTTCGACGGCATACACTTCCTTGTCGTCTTCTTCGTCACCCCAATATTCTTATGATCACACCTAAAAAATGTAAAGCTCTGCACCCGTCGGCTTTAAACGGTAGGAAACACACTCCTTTTCCATCCTCTGTGCTACACCTCTGTATCGCACTCTTTAAAGCCCGGTCTGTCTCATCCGACCAGCAAGCACAGAGGAGAAATGAGATCGCGGAGTTCATGAGAGACAATGATTTGGACATTATGTTAATGACTGAAAAGGGGTTCAGAGATCGTGGTGATGAGAGTGTCTGTGTTGACACCATTTGACAGTATACAGTCATGTCATTCCCCCGTGCCAGTCACGGAGGAGGGATTGCTGTAATCTTTAAAACATCTCTTATGAGTTGCCTTGCGTTTGGCAGTATCTCCCTTTTGTAAACTCGTCCTTTAAATTTGTTAAGGCAAGACTTTCATAGACAGACAGAGAAGTTCATCTTCTGTGGTTATATAGACCACCACTTAACATCAAGAACCAATTGACTGACAGCATGTTCCTCTCAGAATTTTATGATCTGCTCGACCACTGGATCACGCTCAGTGGCATACCTGTGGTCGTATGTGATTTCAGTGTCCATTTTGACGGCAAAAACCATCTGTATACTAAAATAATCGCGGACCTGCTTGATGTCTTTCAGTTCACCCAGTCATCGAGTTCACTCATGCAAAAATCATATCCTAGATTGGGCGGTGCGCAGGCCTGTTGATTATGTGACATGTCATTATTCTGTGTAGTTTGATTTGTCAACCAGTCGCCCAGCACTGACACCAGTTTTCCGCACTTTGCGTCCTCTCCGTGCTGTGTGAACCCAAGTTCGCCCTAACAAACATTCACCATGGTACTCCAGCATTCGCGTTAAGGTGCGAAGAGCTAAGGCGGAGCATCTAAATATGTTTCTCTTCAAGAAATTTCCATCCTCTACCTCTCTGTACAGTTAAAGTTTTTAGGAATACCTTGCAAAAGCAGAGACGCAGAATATCATCACAAAATGGAAAGGGAGAGAATTTCGAGGGTTTTTTTTCACCCTCTCTCTTCTTTATTTCCCTCCTCAAACTGTGACGAGAAAAAACGTGTGAGGGTGTTTCAGTGGCGAGATAAGTGTTTAAGGTGCCAGGGACCGTAATACTGGTCACCACCTGTGCAAATACTTGTTCAATTTGTGGAAAACAAGAGACACTAAAGAACTAAACCAACAAGATAAAGGCTAAGGACATGTTAGAAATATAATAAATAAAATATTAAAGAGTATAACTTTGTTTACTAAGCATTTCATCAACACTTATACAATTATGTTAAATATCTTAACGATGTTCTGTATTTAGGGCGCAACTGATGTTTACAATTTTTTTCAGTTGGAGACTCTATATGTATATATATAAATGACTTCATGATTATAAAAAAACTACATATGTTTTGATATGATATACATTAATATTGTTGTGCTGTCATCCTATGACACATGGGATCCAAGGTGCCTTCTATGATAATTGCTTTATTTGTGTGAGATTGGGGAAAAAAGAAGAAAAACCCACATACTTTTCTGTTGTGTAAAATTGTAAATTGCTGGCTTCTCTGGGCAGATGGATGAATTCTTAAAATTTCTGTTAATCTATGTGCATATGTTTGTTTTTTATATTGCTATATTGTAAAATATTACTTTTTTGTTATGTATACTTATATTGTTATGTACCCATGAAGAAAATTATATATCCCTTATGTCTCCTAGTAGTCTGGATACTCTATACCTGCTTGAAAGTCGACTATTAAAACTCAACGAAGTCGACTTACACCATAAATTTTGTTTTCAAATATTGTCTCTGTGCACTTTTATTACACATATATTATAGCTAATAAAGTCTCAAGAATGTTCATATGTGCATATGAGATAATCAGCAGGGCTGGGCTGGCTGATAGCTCTTGAAATTAAGTCTTAAATCACTGGCCTTTAAGCATGATGTTTCGAGAAACAATTTGGATGAAGACTGATGAAAAAAACTCCGAAAAATTAAGTTATAGTGCTGTGTTTAATTTATAATAATTTAGTTATTTTAATGATTTTATAATATTTTTATAAAAAAAATTGCAGTGAGGAAAATGTGGGGGAAAAGTGACTGCAATATTACCGTTTAAGCTTTTTACTGAGTAGGTGCCAGAAAAAATTGCTGTTGAAAGCATTTCACTAGTACTAGTAAAGCTATTTCTTCAAACAGGCCAAAAATGAATGCTTTTTCTTTCTTTTTTTTTTTTGTTTTTTGTTTATGTGCAGGCAAATGCAAGATGAATTCCTGACTTACCAACAAACAGTGTTGAAACTAAGCGAGGAAACGCGCAAAATAGGCCAACAGTATGACGAAGGAGCTGTTTGTGACATATGTCACAAAACGAAATTTGCTGACGGAGTTGGTCATAGCTGCTATTACTGCCACAAGAAGTCGTGCGCCCGTTGCGGAGGTCGCACACAGCTTAAGGCTACAAAAGCCAATGAAAAGTCCACAGAGGTAAGTTTTGTGGTGAATATGAAGCTACTTGGGCAGTGTTGTATACACCTGCTTCAAATATATTGGGGCAGCCAAGATTGACTTTTAGCCTGTTTAACAGGCAGCACTTCTGAGTCTGCAATTCTACGTGATGACAGGCATGCCCTGTCTAGATGGTTTCATCAAGCTTCTACCAGGCTACGGATGTGTACCTGCATGCACATTGAGGCTGTCTGTCATGTTTCGGACCTGCGACTGCTGTCTGTGAATCAATGTACATCATATATAAGCCTAAATCATGATTTTATGATAGTCTATTTGGTGGAGCGGATATGAATGTGTCGTAGTTTTGTTGTTGGGCCTCCATTTAGAACTGCGTCTCATTGCCCTCTAGAATAAATAAAGTCTTATATCTCACTAAAAATTCAGGACTGAATTTTAAGAATCTGTTTCGGACGGTTCAGAGCCATATGTTCTAGACGTCACTTTTTATTTCGAGAGGTTAAAAGCACACGGTCTGGATGGGGTAGTGTGATGCCATTGATGCTGGTGGGTGGGGGGAGTAAACCATGTTTGGATTTTAAGGAGGTCAAATGCTCTGAGTGACAGGCTGACGGGTGCTTTGTTTTAAGTTGATAGGGCTGGTTAGGAAAAAGACCTTTATAGTCTTTGTCGCAGACAACGAGACTCAAAATAGGATGAACGGAGCAGCCGTGCGATAGTATAGGCGTGAGTTCTGAGCCCAGGTTCAGTGCAAGAAACAGTGAAATAAGAGTGGAACGTTTATTGGCTATACGGTCAGTAACAACAGTTAAGGGAGAGATCTATCTAAATATGTTATATATATATAGATATATCGATATATCTACCATATTTAGACGATCTACAGATGAGGTGAGCCACACTATTTTGTTTTTTTTAAGTCTATCAAGAAGGTTCTAGGGAATGCCAACCAAACCAGAATTACAACAGTCAATCATCGGGAGCACGAAAGCACAGACTAATATTTTAGTTGCATCGGTGGTGATATAATGACTCGTGGAACTAATCTTTTGAAGCTCAAGAAAAACTCTGCAGACATCAGAAATATGATGCGAAACTCTGTCAGCTATACCTAAACTGCGTCAGAAGCAAAGAAAGGAACACAGAAATAGTTTATGGAAAAAGAAGGAATAAGAGAATGATGACTGAGAAATTTCTTGAGAAGTTAGCAGCTATTCAGTCTTCTTGTTTAGTTGCAGTCTCTTCTGGATCATTCGAACCTTCACGTCAGCCATTCATTTTTGCGTTCAAGTTATCAGTCTGCATCACGTTTAGCTAAGCCACATCGGTGACTCTCACATGCTAAATAATACGACGAGTCAGAAAAATGGGACGTATAGAGATCCCAAGAATAGGACCCTGGACAGACACCTGCTGGACCCCACATATCAGGGCAGAATGATATAATTACACACTGCTCTCTCACACAGTCTGGGTCTGGTCCATTAGACAGGACCGTATCCAGGATCAGACAACATCATTAACAGGTGCTGATGTATTTTTAAAAGTATAGAATAATCAACAGTATCAAACAAATCTTAAAAGTCTAAAAGTGAAAAAGATGACAGTTTGTCGTCATAACTAATGAGCAAATCATTGATATTTGTAGATACGCTACTAAACCCTTTTTTTAAACAGACTGGAATGGATAAAGAAGACGATTTTGTTCTACATTTCACATCTTGAACAGCAAAGACAAGTTTTGATACTGATCTGTCATTTAGTTCTTTCTGTGTTATTCTGTGAGGGGTTGATTATGCACCACCATGAAAATCCGGATCACTGCATGCTGACTGACTAGCAGAAGAACAGGTCAGCTCACCCTCGTTCTCATCAGCTGAATCAAAGAATATTCTTGCTGGAGGTTCTGGAAAGGAAGTCCATCACTATGTGGAACTGGTCTCAATGGAGACGGAATGCTGGGTAGACTATTCTCGACTTCTTTTGCTTCGATATCCTGCCGGAAAGAGAAGAAACCAAGCAGAAGTAACAGTCATTTATATGGTTGTTTGGCTGTGGAGACTGAAAACGGCATTGATAGTCTTTTGTCATAAACGACTGTGAAAGCTGTGAAAGGAACTATATCAAATATCTTCGAAACGATAGCCAAGAAAAAAATGTCATGGTCATCTTCGTGTTCAGCACACCAAGATACTATAGTTTAGTATTATAAGTCAGTAATAATTTCAGCGTTGACCAGTGTTATTTGGAACTACTACTCAGATACACTTCTTTAACAAAGGAAAGGGTGAATGAAATGATTCAAGTACACTGTGGCTGGAGAAACGATTCAAGAGCAGGAGTAGCACTACCTTTTTGAGTATATATATATATAGCACATATGCAGTTTACACATTTCTTTTTTGTATTGATTTTCTTTTACTTTTGTCTTGAACGTCATGATTATTTTAATTTGGAACAGCATCATTCTTGGCAGAAAGAAAACAATGTCTAAACTTTACTTTAAAAAGTTAAAAAAAAATTGCGTAATGAGTTCAGTGTTCGTAGACTCGCAACAAAATAAACAAATTAAACGCAAAAACAATATATGGTATATTTAAACTGTGTGGAAACCTTGAAATTAAATGTAAGCATTGAATTAGAACAATAGTATCTTCTATCTTTCTGCATACCGCGACATTGTGTACCTGCTTTACTGTGGCTTGTCGTCACTCCCAATTGGTCAGGAGTGTTTATCGATACAGCATAATGCGAAACCTTTGTTTTGGTAGGGTTGTTCCTTGATGTTTTATGATATATCACGAAGGAATTTAGTATTTGAAACGAGTGTATGATGAAGGCTGGAAAATGTTCCCGTTCAGCAAACCAAAGCATGTAAAAGCACTCTGCTCACGATTCAACATCTGATTGTTTTGCAGCGGTATCGTTTAGACATGTCGGCTGCCTCACATGTGGAAACTTACCGATTCGATTTCGTTAAAGAAAAAAAAAAAGATAAAGACTAAAGCAACATGATTTTGCTTGAAAAGCTGTTTGGCATTGGTCGTAAGTATACACAGCTATATGTAATGATATTGAGGAAATGTGGTCCGCAAACAGTTGACATTGACGCCTGGATTTTATAGTTGTTTGGAAGCTTTTAAATTAAAAAAAATAGTGTGTTAGTCATCTGTAAATAAACAAGATTCCCCCTTTAAAATTCATTTCAACGCTAATGTGCTGGTAAAGGGCAAAGCTGCTGTGCTGAAGCTGCTGATTCGGTTAACCCTGAGATCATGCTGCTCCTTCCAGTCGACGAAGTCTCCTACGACTCCATTATTATATATCGTGTAAATCACAAAATCGAAATCTTTGCATCTTAAGGACTATACATTTGAAAATTAGGTATTCAAAAAGAGAAATGTTCGCTTTGGTCAGCCTCACGTTTCTAAAGTAGAAGGCGTCTGGATATTCTCCACGCCAGAGCACCGGAGTCCGGAGGAATACGACACACCAGGGAATACTACCAATGACAGTATATAAAGTCTTTGGTACTGCGCCAACAATTGAGTCGGGCAAAACTATCTTAATGGTTTGTTTGGTGTAAATAAACATAAAACTATCTTACCTTGCGTTCTTTCGTTGTTACTGTCATTGGAAACTCTATAACTGGCAGAAGTGTAGAAACAAAAAAATGGTTTTTCGTGATTTGCGTTTATAAATTGAGGTTATGTAACTATAATATCGTCATACAAAATTTTATCGCTAAAGGGAACCAAAATAGTGTAAAAATCATGTTTTGTACGTAAGCAGATCACTGAAATAGTGTTGATGTGATCGCTGTTACTTTCTTGGAGATAAAACAGATCTGTGCAAATAAACGATTTTTTTCTTTGATTGATTAATATTTCATAGTAACATTTGTACGGATGTGAAAATTCCAAATGTAATGATTATTCTAGTCATATGGAAATGAAGGTCAAGCTGACAAAAAGGCAGAAGTTTAAACTTGGCAAGGAGTGACTCTAATAAAAAAGGACATGTACAAGTCCATAAAGTTACCAGTTCATACAGGCGTGCAATGTTAATGTTTAACGATGGGTACAATGGCTATCAAAAGTTATCACCGAACATAAAGTACTTTGAATATGTTCTTTTAGTCATCGATGCTTCTATTTTTCAGGTGGTGTGGGCATGTAACCTGTGTAGAAAAAAACAGGAACTGCTGGCCAAAACTGGTGCATGGTACCACGGAGGCATGGCGCGTCCAGTGGCTCTTGACGTTGGTAATGCTCCTGAAGGAATGGGTGTAAGCTTGAGACCTTCCAGTCGCGTTATAGATACTAGCCCACCAAACGAAAAAAAAGCAAAGATGGGCTTCTCGGGAGATACTGGGTCTGGCAGCGAAAAAGAAAACATTGATCGCCAGAAATCCTTTGGTCGAACATCCAGCTTGCAAGGACGGGAACTTAAACGACAGTACTCAATGTCAGATGCGCCGACGTCTCGATCTGGACTTGAAGGAACATCTCAGGCTACAGGTACAGGTATGATAGACGGTCCGGTCGTGGCAGATGGAGATTTCAAACAGGGGCAGGAGAGAGGCAGGGTCAAAGAACGGACTTCTGCGAAGCATCGCTTTCACAGTGAGAGTAGAATTAGTGAAACTGACAAGAGATACGCGGGACTCCCGCAACCAGATTCAGCTCATCAAGATTCCGGTCGGCATCGAGGAGAACGGGAACAGAGTGAAAGATTTGATCGCGGAGACAGGGAGCGAAGCGATCGAGAGCGGGACCGCGGAGAAAGGGAGCGTCTTCCTGCTGGAAGGTCTCGTGACATCAATAATGACAGGGGACCTGGTTCGAGGTCAGGCGCTGTGGAGACTAAGCCCGAAGGAAAAGACTCAAGAGAAAGGCATAGGTAATATATATACAGAGATTACTGTACTCATTAACTGTACAGTAAGTCACTCGTAAATAGAAAATACATCTTTTACAGGCTTATTTAACATTATTACGTGATATTATCAACTGCTTTTTTCAGACATCTTGTAGATAAGAGATAATAAATGTAGCAGAACCTGCACGATTTTAGGCAATCATCAGATACAAAGACAGAACAAATAAAAAGCTAAAATATGTACACAGAACGAACATGTGGTCAGCTATTCATGTTGATATTAATCTTTTACAGAGAACCTCGAGATTCCACTCATGCAGATGAACGTGATCACGAAGGCCGCTGGTCTAGAGACCGTCGCCTCAAGGAGTCCAACTCAGAGCGTTATCGGCCTATAGCAGCGAATGGTAGGCGCGACTACATTGACAAAGACTACCGAGGGGACTATACAGATAAGGAATATCGAAGTGAAAAGGACTATCGCAGTTCTCGTGAGCACCTGACAGAATCTAGGGACGCGCCGCTGGACGGCGTTAGACCCGAAAGGCGCGGCAGCAGCCGCCAGGCACGGAATGTAGATCGCACTGCGGGCAGTGGCGGAACCGGTGGGACAGCGCTTGCTGGTGTGGGAGCGGGTGGGATGCACGTCAGCGGGAGTTCTAAAGAACGACGGTCCCCCAACGCGGGCGAAGTTAATGACCGCTACAAAGAGACGGAAAGTGTTGGAGGACTTGAAGGGGATCGCCATGCTCATCGTATTCTTATTGAGCATGCCAGTGACACTCAGGCGGCAGCTGAGGATATACTCGAGGCACAGCGCATGCACGACAGGCGCCACTTGGATCCTAATTCCGCTCGTACAGCTGGTGGAAGTGCTTCAACCCGCAACAATCGCAAAAAACTGGAAAGTATGTTACGAAATGATTCTTTGTCTTCTGATCCCTCCGACTGTGTTCGACCTCCACCACCTAAGCCTCACCGGCATAAGCGAAGCAAAAAGCAGAGGCAGCAATCCCTCAGTAGTTCGGACGATGAAATAAGGTCAACCCCAGAGTGCTCAAGCTGTGAGGAGCAAGACGTGGAAAGCGAGAGCGTCAGTGAAAAGGGTAAGTAAACCTAGGAAATCAGTGTAACACACAGTTGTTAAAGCTATTGACAAATAAACTGCATAAACATTTGCATGTAGACAGCATACACATAGGCATGCGCAAATTCATTTAAATCATTCAATCACCACCTTAATTAGGCGACATTAACCTGAAAACTTTGCTATAGTTCCATAATAACTCACTGATGTGATCATAAAATAGCAGAAGTAGCTTACTTTTCATAGAAGATAGTACGAACAAGTGCAGTCGTTCATATTGAGGGAATATGACATAATGCCATGTTAATGCTTTAAACTGTCGTTTGCATGATTCTGCAAAACAGGAGCACACATCACATTCCTCATTCTTAGAGGGGGAAGAGCACGTGCTCAGAACTGAGTATGTGCCAGTAAAGGGAGACGACGCTTATCTCTTGCCCTTCAGTGCTTTATGAGAGGATTTTAGACCCGTTTAAGCTGCAAATATGTGTATGGCTTCGCCTCATTAGCAACATTTATAACAGGGAAGACTGACCGTTCAAAGATTACCTTCGTTTGCCTCATGGTGAATAAATGTTTTCAAAAGGTGCAGTATTTGGAGCCACATCAAGCAGGCTATGGAAAATTATTTATCTAATTTCATATTTAATGCATCTTCATTCTTGCTAGCACATAAAAATGAAGTTGTTTATGCTTACGTTCAGTGTACAAGTCAATCTCTATCAGGGACCCTAAGGTGCAAGAAGAAAACTTACAATATGATGTATGTTTGTCATAAAGTACTTGAAGGTTCTTTGCCACAGTAAAATGAACTGTATTGCACGAGGACTACATTCATACGTGTGCAGTAGAGAGACAGTGCAAGTAAAAGGAAGACAACACAGGCAGTTCCATTTATTGTAGCTACATCTAAGAACAAGTAGAATGAGTATCAAGGCAGAAAACCTTGACTCATAAAAAACTACAGATTGATCAAATAATTGTAGAACCTAAAATATCAAGAGCATTCATAAGCTGTTAAACAACACAGTTTGTAATGAAAACGTGGTATCAGAGAGAAGTCAATATTTTAAACTTAATTTGATGCCAAACAACAAATATAAAACTCACAAAGCCAGTGCGTTCAGAACCCTTTAATGGACTAGTTAAGTGCAGACATTTTCTAATTATTGCGAAACACTTAGTGCAAGATAATATTTTGCCTAATTTGACGAAAAACACCTCTTACGTTCTCGAGATGCACCCTCAAACATCACCATTTTAGAAAGAGCTCGTCACTTTTGAGGATTTCCCAGCACAAAAAGTACAGTACTGACATGTTGACCTTTTTCTGTGCATGGAGATAATTATAAGCATGTATCTAGAGAATGCAAGGGAAGTATTTACATATATTTCCGGAAATAGCATTTTGTACTAAACTTTAACTAGCCATTTAAAGTAAATGTTGCATCATACGAGTCCCTTAAAACAGCTCTTGCTAATAGGTAAGAACTTTTAAATGGGGAAGTCTTTAGTGGTTATCTGCTTAAGGACATGCGTGAATTGTGTTTGCTAAGTCTAATATTCGTAACAACTAATATAAAAAATTTTTGCCAAGATTACAGATCACTTCTAGTACTGTAAAACTTTTGCATGAACAAAATGCATTTTTTTCTGTTTTAAAAATCAGTTGACAGTTAAATGACTTTCAAGAATGTGGTGTGAGCACTTGTCAAAGATCTTTTATTTAGGTACAGAACTCACCTTATTCGTTGCAACTGGTGTTTTGACAGAAAGGAAAAAAATGATGGTGCAGTTGCTAGTAATAGGTTTTTTTGCAAGTGTATGTAGTAGAACTTTCTTGATAGTGTATATCAGTTGTCTTGGTGAATGAGTCTTCATAGCTTTACAACATGCAGATACGTATGCAAATATACAAAAAAACCAAGTGCGTAAATTTATTTAGCTCTTTAGACTCACAAGTACTACATAAGAAATTGTCTATTTGGATATTAAAACTCATAAAAGTAAATACTGAGAGATCCTATGTAGCTAAAGATGGTGTTTTCACTGTCTACTTATTCTACTTTTGTGATAATGGTCTGTCATTATTATTGTACTGTTCTCTGTTGAAAAGCCGTTTCCATCCAAAAGACTGATTATAACCGGCCAGGACAGTACGACTCTACGGAACAGTGGAAAAAAGATGAAATCCTTGCTGCCAAAATTAAAAAGTTTTTGTCGGTGAGTGGGTAACGAAAAGTTTGTCGTCAAATAGTCCTTCGTGCGACGTATCCCTGTTTTGAAAGGCTTCATTAGCAAATTCAGAGATTGAAGTAGGCAGCCAGATTTAACAGACCGAAATTGGATAATTTGAACAAAGCTTTGTATAAATCAGCATCTGCTGTGATACAAAAATAACTATGATGTTATTTTACAGGCTGGTGTAAGGAAGTGCATTGATGTTGCCAAATTGCTTTTGATTTCGTGCAGTTTGTTCATTACATACAATGTTATGGGCTAAATTCATGTAGAGGCAGAGTACTGAATAGCACATCATTGGGATCATATGTATATCTACACACATATATAAATGCAAATACTCATGAAAGAAATACTGTATACATATACATATACACTGCATATTTTAAAGTCATCGATGTTACTATCACTCTTATCATAAAGGAGTTTATTTTGCTGAGCTTTTAACACATTTACTTATATTGCAGATAAGTGTATTATTTTATTCTCTATATTTGTCATAGTCTTGAATTCTCAACTATGAAACAAAGTCATCATTAAAATGAACTATTAATATACTTAATACTGCGGGAAGATAAATTTCATCTGCAGTTACAATTTCAATGCACTTAATTACAATGTCCTAAAAACTGTTTATTAAGATATTATATAGCCGCGTTTCTCAACCTTTTCCTCGCGACGCCCCCCAGACAAAAAAGGTACATCCGCGCGCCCCCTTAGCCACCTACCACCATGAGGACTTCAAACGCGTATCCGGACACATGTCGAAAAAACCACGTTTGCTGGCAAAATTAGTAATATAAGTGAATGCTTGATCTTAGTATAATTTAATTTTACAATGGAAACTAATGTCACCAATACTGATATGAGATATGAGAAACTTTTTTAAAAAAAAAAAAGACCGCATTGTGGGGGCATGCCCCACAGGTTGAGAACCGCGGTTATATAAGGAAGGCAGTACAGTGTTGCAACCTGAAGCAAAAGGATATATGCATAGGTACAAAATTTAAAATTATAGGTATACTCTGATGCAGAGGCATAAGCGATAGTACTACACTCTTTAAAGGTTATGTAAGACAAAGGTGTTTGCTCAACTTGCACTTAAAAAGAACAGATTTTCTAAGCACGAAAGCTCCAGAGAAATTCTTAATATATATATAATAAAGAATAGTATAACACCATCATCACGTTGTAAATTCGTGTAATATTCCTTTAATAGACGCATTCATTTATTATATATCTTTTGCATAGGTGCAGAAAATATCTTTATTTTCAGTTCATGTGACATCCCTATAACATTTACATAAAAGCATTAAGTACATTTCATTGAAAGTTGCTTTGTTAGAGAAATAATTGGCTTTGAATGTCTAGGTCGGCAAAGAAGAGAAAAAAACGTAGTTCACACTCCACTAGCTAAAATTCAGTCAATGAGAAATTTTCGGTCCATGTTAGCTTCGAGTTCTCTTTTCCAAGCATTTAGCCTAGTTGACCGCTCCAATGAGGTAGAGATAGAGGTAGAGGCATGTGCCCTCCAAATGAACTGATAAATGGGACTTGGGTTGATAAGGAGGTCAATACAAAGCACTGTAGGCAAGAGATAGAATGTTCGATCTTTTTGTTAATGGCTGCCTGGCCTGATCTGTGATGTGACTGGCTCATTGCTGCTAGGGCGAGGAGCAAACAGAGAATGAAGTGTTGCCTGGTACATTTGCTTCGGGACAATGCCAGACTTCTCCGACAGTCAGTCCGCCCCTCTATTCTATTCGTTTTCTTTCCTTAGTTTGATCAGCAAGACTTTTCATGTGCCACGTGCTTTATAATATATGTGACAGAGGAGATGGGGACTACTTGCCCAGTCTCACCACAATACTAAACACGTCATTACTATCATGTCGCTGCTTTTGCTCTCATTGCCGGTTGATGGTTCCGGCCAAGGCAAAATGCTTATAAGAGAAATCCTTCAACTGCTCGGTGTGGTAATGATCCCACCTCTACAACTCTCTCTCAGAATGGCCCTTGTTCCTTCTCGCTTTGCCCTAATTTATCCTACCCAAATATTCTTAAATGTACCTTCTTGCCACGGGGTCCTCTCTCTAAGAAAACCAGGGGATTGTACCTCTTCTCCCTAAATCTCAAGAGAGAGCACGAGGTGGTCGGACATCGGACACCTTCCCCAGTCTGCCACCCCCAGTCGGTACCTGTGTGCCAGCCTGTGTACGTGTGTGACACTAGCTAACCTCTACCACATATACTGGTCCTACTCCTATCTGCTTTTCCTTGGACCTACATACCTACGCCCGCATTGGGTCCCTTGCCTCCCTACATAGCACAGCATCCAGCCCGCGCACGTCCTCCTCAGCTTAAACTAAGGTTGCGTGCTATTCAAACCACCTCTTGAACTTTATCGTTGAATGTTAAACTAGTATTTGCTGAAGAAAAGAAAAAAGGAATTAAATATTTACAATTAAGACTTGAGCTAGCAAGTGAGAAAGTGGGAATTGTAACTTTTAAAGGTTTGTATGTAGAAGACTACAAAGAGTTATTCGCTTATTTGGGAATCTTGCAATAATTAAACCCAGTCATTTAAAAATAGATTTTTAGTCATTTTAGCACTTAAATAATTTCTTTTTGCAGCAAATGTTACATGCTGATGGTAAACATGTTAACCCAAAATGAGACATATTTTTATATCTCATTAGTTGGTCGTTATTAAAGTTTAAAAAGTGAACTGCTTCAATGGTTCTCTCTCCCTCTCCTGTTGTTCTCCGAACAAGCTCGCCATTTCTACCCTGCTCCACAACATCCTTTCTGTGATGCTCAAGGCGTACCACGATTCTGACATCAGAAAGGACTGCAGGCTCGCTGGTTTTGGCTGACTCTCTGGTGGCAGGCTCCTCAGTGAAAACGGCGGCTCCAGTCGCGTACTTTACAATATGTGATTACCTGTGCTACGAACCATCATTTCTTTCTTGTGGGCTTAATCCCCTTGACGGCCTTCATCTCATCTCCAAGCCCCACCACGACCGATCCGTCCTAGGCGAGGGCACGAGAGCCCTAGTGTTGAGACTGTCCTCCACACGGCTGGTTCTATACAGCAAGAGAGAGCCTTGGCCGGTGCCCTTATCGAGGAAAGTCATAGCCCCAGATGCCGTGGCATCATCCTGCTTTTCTGTAAGGGTGTGCTCCCTTAATCTTTATCTCTCCAGAGATTGCCCACAAGGTAGTGGAGCCAGGGAACCTGGAAGCGGATACGTGACAATACCCAGTATCGAGGGCAATGGCTTAGCCGGTACTTTTTTTTTGTTGGAAGCATTCGCCCCGATGCCATGTCAACACCTATTTTTCTGTCGGGGTTTCCTCCCTTAGCATATGCCGCATGACAGTACTCACAAGGCGATGGGGCCTTTTCTCTTTCTTGTCAAGGGCATAGACTTGTTGGTGAGCAATAAGCCTGAGATATGCCCTGTATATCCCATTCAGGGAGTAGCTGATCTCAAGGTGAGGATTTCTCAAGCCTGGTATTGCTCGGTTCGTGTGGCACTACAGAAGATGGCTAGGCTATGGGTATCAGACCTTTAAATCAAAAGCAAAGGCATCGCAAACCTGGGGGGTGGGTGGTGGTGGTGCATGCCAGTCTTAGTTAGATTAGCGATTCTTCTTCTTCTTCTCTTCTTCGTTTCTATTCTCCCCCAGTGGAGCATAGGGCAGCAACCACACACCGCCATCGGACCCGGTCCTGGGCGTCCCTTTCTAGTTGGGACCATGTCATGCCAGCTGTCTCTGCCTCTCTGTGGACTGATCGTCTCCACGTCTGTCTGGGTCTCCCAACCCTGTGGGTTCCAGCCCAGAGCTTGTCGCGTTATATTGTCGGCTGGCTTTCGTAGAGTGTGGCCAATCCAGCCCCACTTTCGCTTCTTGATGTCTAGGCTGGCAGGGTTTTGGTTAACTTCATGGAGGAACATGGCGTTTAGCTACACGAGACTAAGGCTGTAAACAATCCCGTACTCGATATGTATATAGATGTCAGTCAGGTATCATCGCCAAACTAAACAGCAAGCTCACTAAAGGTATTTTAATTTTTATGAAGAAAATAAACTAGTGACATACGTGGTTCTACATGAAAAAGTTTACGTTAATACTTATCGCCATGACGCAGAGGACGGAAATCTTATGAGCCATACAACTACACTTATGTGACTGTGTTAACACTCTCTTGTAGCAAAACATTTTGTTACACAATTCTCTACCAGTAGATTAAACGCTTTGTTTTGGTTTCCCATGTCGTCCGATTTAAAAGCAGATAAGCATTCAAAAAAGTTCAGTCTTTGCCGTACCACAATGTTATGCTACCTACTTTAAGTTCACCAAAAGTCAGTGAGTAGCTAATTTAGCAGTGTCCGAGTGATTGAGGTACCTATCGCCTTCTCGAAAAAACAAACAAAAAAGCAAGCGCTTGCTGTCAACTAAAACGTCAAATAATGTTTTCATTCACTCTGAGATAAGAGATCAATCAGCAGCATTATTCTTATTACTGTTCTCAGCTCGTCTATTGGAAACATTGTGTGTGTGTGTGTGTGGAGATATTTTCTGTAAATGCAATGCAAAATACATTAATATATTCTCAAATAATTCAATGAATGAACTGCTTGCAATGATGATCATGATGATGATGTATTTCTAGAGCACTTTTTCACACGATATCGTGTTCAGAAACGATAGTTGCCAATAATTATTTTGTTAGAACAAGTTCTTCCTTTATCACGGTGACAGTTGTTTTGCTGTCAAATATGCAGAAAGTATCCAACAGCAAATGCACTTGATAACCTTTAGTCAAACATATGATCAGTGTTCAGATATCAGATATGTTCTTCACAGATATTAGATACTTTTACAATCATAAACTCGCCCGCTTTTGTTGTTGCCACTGTTTGTATCATGCAGTGTTACATTTAGTAGCAGATGAGAGTGCGCGCCGCTTATTAAATAACTTATTATTTGAAACAATATAAGGAATAACTCAGATTATTGAAATAATATGTTGAAAATGAAACAATGCACGATCAATATAAAAAAAATCAAAATCAAATAAGTAAGACAAAAGAACAGATTAGAAAGTGTCACAAACTAATAACAATACTAAAAATCCCTGAGAGGAAAGATTTTTGGAATAAAGTAAGCAAAAATGAGTTTAAGCGCACGCTTAACGCTTTAGGATACTGAAAATGGCTGCTCAGAAAAGTGAGCAGAGCGACATTGTTACCAATAGAACATTGTGAGAATGGCTTTGAGAAATGTCAGATGACGAAGGTCACCATGCTTGGCACAGCAACGAAGAAAAAAACCACGAACATATTGTAGGCCTCATTGTACGGGAAACTGGTCAGAGCCGTCAGCTGTACACCCATTTCAGGAAATATTTCCTCCTCATCTTTGACAGACTTCACACTGTTACCATAATTCAGATCCATACTCTAATTTCCACCCATGAAGATGACTTAGTGATAATCAGTGAATTCAACGATAGGTCAGGATACTTTGCAATCACTGGGAGGAAAAGTAAGCATATTAGGCGCAGGAGAAGCAAATGACAAGGTTCTAGAACTAAAACTTGAGCAATCACACTCACTTTAGCCAATCCAGCTTCACCACAATACGTTGTGGACGAGAGCTTGGAACTCTCCAGATGGTTTGTTGCATAATGAAATCGACCTCATAGTACTTCAAAGGTGTCTCAAATCCAGCTCAACAACGCCAATATTACGCAGATACTGCAAAGATTTCAAAGATCAAGCTCATGGCCTGCGATGTAGACCCTCAAATTGGAAATATCAAAGAGGTGCTGCTTTCAAAAGAAGAAGAATTGCTGGGGAGACAGTGGATAAAAGAAAAAAAATGTGGGTCACGAAATATGTTTTATGTGACCAAACGAGGACCTTGAAAAAAGAGAGAAAAACCAACCTCAAAGCAGCGCCCTGTCATAATAGATAAGGAGGCAAGGGTACTTGACACCACATGTCAGGGTAAAGTAAAAGCAGGTCGCTGAATTTGAGAAAAGGTTCTCACATTGTTTTGACGAAACTGCAGTTGACACAGAAGTTGCATTGACAACAGCCATCAGCAGCAACGCTAGAGAAAGGACCAGACCAAACGACGTGCAATGAGTAAGGTTTGCGGCAGTCGAAAGAAAAAGAGCCACCATTTTAGAATTTTTTGGATTTGGTTCTTTCCCCCTACGGGGAAGTCAGTGAACGATAAACAAGAGACACTACTTTTTTTTTTTTTGCGAATGTGCCATAATCGTGGAACTGCATGAGAACAAAGATTATTTGCTGTATCATTGTTAGATGATTTTTTTTTTTTTTACAGCGGGTAACTTAAATCTTTTCTGATTCATTTACCATGTTTACTAATTCTTCATGTTATGTCTTGGGAAAGTGCTTTATTTACTTGCTATGATGACTTATTTTTACTTATCTACTATGAATTCTCTCCCACCCACCCCAGCCCCCAACTGTCTGACCCTGTCATTACATACGTTATCTTGCTTTTCTTTCTTCTATTTCTTTCTTTTCATTAATTTTTGTTTTTGTGAGTCATATATGTTAAATTTAAACTTAATCTTAAAACTATGGACGAGTACAGCAAAACGTTTAACAGTAGTATGGCATATTGCATACAACAAAAAATCTTAGGTTTATGAAATTGTCTGGGATAAGGACTGCCCAAAAAGATGAGCTGTCTTTACAAACTACAATTAACAAAAACAAATAGGCTATTGTTGTAACTTACGAAAGGAATAGGCAAATTTAAAGCTTAAGCACAAATATCAAATTATTAAATAAAAGTTAATTAATATCTTTAAGAAAAAAAAAAAACAAACAAAAGGTGGTGAAGCTTTGAACAAATGCTGCCTACACAAAGGGGACAAATCAAGAAAATTTGATTTAAAAAAAACCCTGGAAAACTCTATACCTAAATGCAATTTATGAAATAAATTCTGTACCTGGTACATGTTAAAGAAAGCTTTGCCACTCTTCATCAAGCTCGATTAGTAATTTCAATATAGATGGTAAAGCGCCCCAATCTTTCCTCCACGTCCTTAAGGACAAAGACTAAACAAATATTTGAGACATGAGACGCTCGCATACACGCACACACCCACGCAAATCCCATGCCATCTGCCCAACTTTTCGTTTTCTCATTACCTATCCATCTGATTGATTTTTTGTAAAAAGCAGGTTTGTGACACGGAGTGGGGAGGGTGGTGTTTTACGCCAAACCAGCAACTAAGACTATATCCCGGCAAAGCATCAGTCCAGATTCCACCTGCAGAGAAGGTTTGTGACACAGAAGCACAAATAACTTTCGAATCGTGACTGAGAAGTACATCAGTGGGATCTCTTCCAGCACGGCAACGACTTTGAAAAACATTTGTCAGTTTTGCATGTGGCATGTTATGCAAAAATTCAACATCGAAATACTACACAAGAGCTCAAAGAGTGCACTGCTACTTAAAATAATTGATCAGCTAGGAGACACGTTGCAGACAACAAAAGAGCGTCCATCAAGGGTGCCCCAGTCGCTTGTTCTGTACTATTCAACCTTGCATGATCGTAACGACTCCTTTTCCATTGGTTGGAGGCTAATTCTCTAGCAGACACTTACCTGATGATACACAGCAACAGTAAACTTCAAGACACTGCTAACATACTTACCTTGGAATGAAGGTCGAAGGTGATAAGAGCAAATAGTTAACACCAACAGCGACGTCAAAGTGGAAATCCACATTATCAACAGAAAATGGCTACAAGAGATAAACAGTTTCAAGTACCTATGAACCATCTTGAGCAAAATGGCAGTTGCACGTTAGAAATCCAGTACTACCAGGTTTGCTATTAAGTATCTTTTTTTCTTTTCGCGTGGCAGTCAGACTTCAAGTTTTGGGGATCATCAAATGGGCTGTTTAACGCTTAAGTAATGACTGTGCAAGTCTTACAAATGTTCTAAGTGCGAACTCGTTGCTTCCTGATATGGAAAAAAAAATAATTTCAAGCATTCGAGACCAAGTGTTTACGAAATCTGCTCCCGGTTTTCTACCTGGATCACAAGACTTACGACTATGTACTAGGTATGTTGCACGTTGCAATAAGTCTCCTCCTGGCAACAGTCAAACGACGCAAACGTGTGTGGGTTTGCCGTCTAACCCGGCATAACAGTCTAAGTAAAGAACATCTAAAATGTCACATATAATGACTTCCAATTGATCAGCAGTGGATAAATGCAATAAGCAAAGAATGGTTGCATAAAAAGTTTCCTCTAAAGTAGGACGATGATGTGACAAAGCTGACCTTTCAAGGCAACTTTAACACGGTAGGTCGGACGAAAGAGTTTGTGAAGTAAACGGTGCAGAATAGACAATTTAAAGGTTAGAAGGCTCAATCAAAGTTAAAAAAGCTTCAAATTTTCAAAGCTGATTTCTTTTAAACGAAACTATGAATTATATCTCTATGAAAAGCAGAGATTTGGTTGGATTGACAGACACAAATAGCAATGGGAGGGTGTTTACACACTTTACGTAACAGTAAAATATGTCATGTGAGTTTTTGGAAGCAGAGATGTGTTTTATTATTTTTAAAGTCTTTTAGGTTTCATTCCCCACTAATGGCCATGATTATGAATTATTTTTTCACAAAAATTCAGTGTTGCTGGTGTTATTTCATAAATGAAAATGCAAAGTTTCTATTTCTGATAAAAAGCACCAAGAATCATTACTGAGGATAAAACTATTCTTTAAATGAAACCAAAAGCATTATAAGGTTTTTATGCAGTTCTTCGTTTTTTTAAGTTTTAATTAGTTTTTAAGTTTTGCAATTCATTTTTTGCATTTAAAAGCCATGTGCACTTTGTGTACTCGGTATAAAAAAATAATATTTAAAATTAAGTTTTATGTTAATTGATGTTGGCAAACATAAATCAACGTTAGTATACACAGTGAGACTATGCAAGGTAAACACTTTTATGCTAGCTGTAACTTTTATATGCTACAAGGTTGGCAGACATCTTAGATGATTACCATGCCAACTAAAAACTGCTAAATTTTAAGTGGAATCAGAACAGTCATATACGGCCAACCATATTTTAACTTACTCTGCGGTGTTTTCTTATAATAAGTCGGATGTGTACGTCTTTGATAACTGTAAAAAGCCAATTAAAAGTGTATATGATAATGAAACAAATAAGGATATACTGAAGTAAAATTTCTATTGGCTTAGTATTTTCAAAATGAGACATTAAAATGCTTGTTTCATTTTAGCCCGTTCAGATAATCTTTAAACATCCCCCTAACCCTAATCCTTCTTGTGTGTTAATATTGTCTAAATCTTGGCAATATCAACGATTCGGAATTTACCCCTTCTGTTTTCTTTCTGGGATGGTTTTATTTATAAAAATCTTTTATTACTTTCGTCACGCGACGAGTTGGAGCAACAACAAAAAAGAGACAGAAAATTTGTCATTTTCTGTGTAACTGATTCTGTTTGCATTTTTGTTCTCTTGTGTTTTGTAGGAAAGAATATAGGGCAAGAGAATAGAGAGTTCTTGGAAGGGCCTGGCCCGTCTCACGTGTGTGACAAGCTCTTGCTCTATGACACTGGCCGTGGAACCAGTGTGGAGACAGAGAGCGGAGGATCCTCCGAGCCGCAGGTTAAAGACTCTGGCATAGACACCGGCCTGTCTAGTAGTAGCCAAACCCTCTACGAAGAGATTGCAAAACAAAAGGTATTCGTTGCTCACTTCAAACTTAAACCGGTCAAAGTATTATATTTAAATAAATAGGCTAAAATGAGCAACAGCCGAAATATTCTTTTTATAGGCTAGACAGGAAAAAAGTGTTGCTTTCTGAGAAAAAAATTGCTTTTTTTTAAACATTAACTGACCTATAGACAAAATACAATACAAAGCAGTATATAAAGAAAGTAATAATTTATTCCTCCACATGATCAAACACGTAGTTCAAGTAGCTAAAATATCACGTCAGTTTATTCGTTTCATTCATTTATTCTTTCTTTCTCTCTTTGTGTTCTTTAAAACTGCCTTAGTAATTTAAATTGTCAATCACTGTGACAATAAGTGTTGTGAATGGAGTTGCCGAGAGCCGTTATAAAACAAACTATGTCTAAAAAAATCTAAATGTCAGCCAAGACTTGTAACAAATTTATGATTGTTATGTTTTGCTAATTCTGCACTGATCAATGCTTACTTGAATATCTTAATCAAGTGCCCAGAAAATGACCAGGTCTTAAAAATATGTTACTGTTTTTTTCTTAAACATTATTACAACGTATATATATATAACTTATTTGAGTTATTATGACATTTAAATCGAAACTGTTGAAACAAAAATGTAAGTAAAAATTAAATAACGGGATAAAAATTCAAATTAAGGGCTTCAAGCATTTTAAGATTTTTTTCATTGAAGACTATATTGTAAAGGATAATGGCATTTCATACAATTGTTATATTATGTTACAAATCGTTATATATAATGCTTATCTCATTTGAAAAATAAGGCGAAAAATGAGAAGTTGAAACAGAAAGTGAATGCAAAACTTTAAAGACTGAGATAAAGAGGGGCTGGTTAGTTTAAATAGTATTTGTAAAAGATATGTATTAGACCTAACTTGAATAGCCGGACTCTAACCATAGCTTGACTAGCTCGACTAGCTCGACTTTGATTTATGAAGTATCAGGTGAATGGAATTTAAAATACCGATAAGGAAAAGAAAGACCTGTGACGTCCAGTCGTCTGATAATTAGTACAGAAATCTAAAAAATATAAGCAAAGTGATAACCACCTTTGCTATTGTAGTATACCTATTAAATACTTTTGGGAGCAGTTTGAAGAGGAGCCAACAATATTTTTTCTTCTCGTCCTTGTGCTGCTAGAAAGCAGTTCTTAAAGTATCACATTGTCATAGTGCAGTTAGAAATGGCGGTGTCCATGACTGCTTGATGACTGTAGTGCAGCATAACTCCTTTAATCTTGCCTGCTATAAAAACTAGTTTAATTAAGCAATTAGCTTTCAACTATACTTTTAACGTCAGCTGCTTCTCACCTCTCCAGTGTGCTACTAACAAAAAGTTAATTTGAAATTTTAGTGTACGAATATAAATTAAAATACGTAGTAAAGTAAAGCACTGTGGAATGAAATGGAAACTTTTAAGTGTACTTGAATGTCTGTATTTGTTTTACTTATTTGTTTTGACGGTGGCTCACAATGTTTTAAAAACGCATGAAAAATATAAGAAAATAAGCTGAAAATGCAACTGTACTGCTGAATCAAATCTTCAACCACACAAAGGGTGTATTAACCACATGCAAGCTGTGAGTAGTGTGAACACTGTTCCCAGTTGTTGCTAAGTAGCAAAGGGTATTTAAATTAGGTGAAAATGGGATTGAAACAAGCATCAACCCAGGAAGACTTTGATAGCTGCATGTTGTGACTATAAAACTGATATCTGGCAGAGATGTGTTCCGACGGCTGGGACCGAGTCGTTATGTCAATCAGTGGTTGTTCAAAAGCAACAGCAAAGCTGGGCGGTCCCAAATGACTGTACACCACGATGACCAGTTCATAAGGCAGACAGATGTGCTTAAAAGAACAATAACTACAAAACTTTCTCCTGCACACTGAGAATTAACATGAAAAGGGCAACACATATCAATGTCAACCAACAGACCATCCACAACCGCCTGCAATTGTATGATCTATGCAGCTTGGTTGGTCCGTGTTCCACTGACACAGGAACTCCACCAGGCTCTTGTGCAGTGGTGCTAAACAAGGTAAAAGTGGGCCAAGGTGCTCTTTACTAAGGAATCCAGGTTCATTCTGGTTCACAGTGACGGCAAAAACGAGTCTGGCAGCGCCCAAGGAAATCATTTGTCGATCTCTGCAGTAGAAAGCACATCTACCATGGCGGCATTTGTCAAAACAAACAATAAGAAGAAACTTGTTTTGCCAAGATATGTAGCAGAATATTGTCCTTATTGGTCAGATCAAAAGCGTATTTTAAACTAAGAATCTCTGAGAACTTAGAACCTAGACAGGCAATCGTCTAATGCCTTTTGAGAACAGATGCCAGAAGACGCTGAGAGACCGTCGTTGCACGCACGTAACACTGATAGGTACAATCATTCATTCCATTGACATTCCTCTGGCTATTAACTGATGAATCAAAAGTGATTACAGTTAGAAGAGGGAAAACATTCGACTGCCGAGAAATATATGTCACATTGCTCAGATGACGACCAGAAGATTAGGTTTAGTCTCAATGTTTTCATCGGAGCGTTGGTTTGGTTTGTTTGGAACATCTTTGATGAACGCATCATCGCATCATTGTTAGTATGATTTAGTGAGCAAGCAACGCGAGTGTATGACTTTTATAAATATATGCAAAGAATATGTTTAACATTTGGACTAAACAGTCATTTGTTTTGGTTCCAAATCAATTGCATTTGTTCTGGGACATACTTTCTACATGTTTGACAGCTGGATAGAATGTCACTGGGTTAACGAAATCGTCCCGCGTTCTAACAAAATTGTTTTGTTTATTTACAGAGCATTGTTGTTTTTGATCCTGCTGTATAAAGAAAATATATGCTCATCTAACTTATTATTATTATTCTCACTTCCACCCCAGTTCCAGAAGCATAAAATTAATTTATTACCTCACCTTCGTAGAGATTTCAGAAAATAGTTTGCTACAGCGAGTAATCTTTCTCCCAGTAAGAACTAGTTGATTTTTATTCCAGAGAAAAGACAAGTATCACTATAAATAACTGGTCTCTAAGTGTGCATATTGTGCTTTTGAAACTTCTGGTAGACACGATTTTGAGACCACAGCACGAATCTGAGTTTTTAATTGAAATGCAGCAATGTTTAGCTCTGTGTGTGTCTTCACGAGGTTAGCATTACGTGTTAAGGGTTAGCGTAGTATAGTGGTGAGGCTGATGACGAATCAGTGGTTAAAGAAGCACAGGATGTTAACCTAACTGACAGGGGAGCTAAAAATGAATCGAGGACCTCTCTTCTTTTCTTACCCATACAAATCGAACGAGAGAAAATCCATTGACCTCTTTTTATCTCGTGTTCATACTGCACTCTACTGTACTAGCTCTTTGTACTATAAAAAATACATTTCAATTTTCTTATGTGTATCTTGTATTAGCCATTTTATCGAATATTTTTAATTAGTAAAACACTTTTAGGCTCTTCTGATCCAAGTTTGCTGGGCCAAGGTTTGGTTTTTGTTTGGGTATTTTGACAAGATCAGTCAGTGATTCTGAGCACGTCTGGAACTATGGTACTATGTTCTTTCTGGCGAGCTTTACTTGTGGCAGAAAAATGGTCATGTTGTGACAGATTAAGAATACCTTAAATAAGGTTTAACATGCATCGAGAAAAATATTTTTGTATATTCTACACAACTTTATACAAACTTTTTCATGGTAACAAAATTTTTAGCTATTTTAGGTTCAACAAGGTAAAGTACAAATTATTAATTAAGTCCTAGATATGAAAATTTGAATCGCTTTCAGATTTTTTCACACTGCATGTAAATGTGTTGAAAGAGATATCAAACGTATTAGTAGAGGTGTATAAATCTGAGATAAAGCGTTATGACAGCGTTCCTTGTTTTTTATTATTGCTTCTCATATTGTATTTATTAGGGTGATAATTTATATAGTACAAGACTCGATATTATTTTTCTTTTTGATGACTTCTTTTATTTTCTTCTAACATATGTCACGAAATTTGTAGCATCCGGTGACCTGGCAGCCTTCTGCAGACGGCAATAAATGGATAGGCCACATGATCTTAAAAAAGACAGTTCTAGAAGGAGGGGGACAAAAGACAGATTCGTCAGCTATTTTAGGTAAGTACTTCTGTGTGTTCATAGACATTATAATTATAGACATTAAAACATCGTTTATGTAATCATCACTGAGGTTGCAAGAGGCTTGCTCAACAACAGGCAACTTTTGTAAAGGGCTGACCCTCGTGTTACCACGTGACTCCGTTGGACGGAACAAGAGGAGGGTTACTAGCGGTTAATTCTTCCTTCACGAGGGATCAGACTGTTTCTAAGTGACTGGCTTGCGATAGGTACATGTTTCGTCGCAGGTATGTATCACTCTCTCTTGACAAGCAAAGTTTATGAACTCTGGCCCACTGTGTCAATGGGCAATAAGCAAAAACAACGGCATTTACGGTGGAAGCGATAATGAACGCAGAACTCACCTAATAAAACGTTCGAAAAAGTCATCATTACTGTTGTGTGAAAATTATCGACGGTTAAAAAATAGTTTCTCAACATCTCTTTCCATTGAATACAGAACAGAATAAAAACATGTTATGGTTTTTAACTTTGCTAAAGTAAACTCTTGTCGTCTGTGCTGCTAATATCGACAAGGTTTTAGATACTAAACAAAGTATTAGGGGAAAGTGAGTCTGAAACTCTACAAATTCGAGAAGGCTTAGGCCTCTGTCGTTTTTAAAACAAATTTTCTGACTGTCCCTGCTCACTGTTAGCGTCTTGGTCGATCTTTGCGTTGTAATCACTGAGTACCATGAGATGTCATTCTTTAAAATTGTCTTTATGATATTCTCCAGATGATCATAGAACTTTTCCGTTTTGTGGTCTTCATGCGTAAAAGTCGGAGTGTAAACTTGGAAATGGTAGCAATGTGAGTCCTGGTAATGTAACTGTAAGATACCCAGAACACTGCGATCGACAAGAACATCTTAGTGTTCTTAACTGTAAAGTCTATAAGGCAGATTCTAAATTTCGTTTTTCTTCACTGCATTCTGGTTCGAAATTTTAATGCACGATTCCCAAATCTTTGGTGCCAGCCTTTTGGTGACCACCGTCACGTGTCAGACATGTTTCTGTGCCTGCCTTTCTCTCAGCGCTTGGGACGCGAAGGTAATAGCAAGGCCGGTTATAGTAGACGACGTCTGACGTCATATTCCAAGCTATTTTTATCCGGTTCACGGGGGTGGGGGGGAAGGTCTAGGCCTTTTTTGATGACTGTAGCAACGCCTGACGTCATGCCCATGCTACGTCACTCGTCGTCTGCTTGAGTGCTGAGTCTGCTGCTTGTTGTAGCAATAGGGGTTCACTGTTCATTGCCCCTTCCAACGCTGTCAGCAGTTTTGGCACGAAAGGCCTTCACGCGCTGTAGCGTCACGTGGGAGTTGTTGGCGCTGGCCAGTGGTTCCAGCCTCTGGGAGACAATGTACGTAGCGAAACCCAGAGCATCTTCCTAAGACGCCGAGGCAAGACTGTTGTTTTGAAAGCGGGGGCAAACCGCATAGGCAAGGTGCTGTGTGTCTTCACAGAAGCCAGGAGTGACCAGCAAGCTAGGGGTGGACTGGAAGGCTGATACTGTGAGTGGACACAGCAGCCAGTAATGGCTACCCTGAGCTAGTGGAAATCTAGCTTGGGAGACGGTATGCTTGCTAACTCTCGCATCGGGTTAACCTTTGGCGTCCTCGGATATTGGACGGTATAGCTGTGTTCTAGAGGTGATTAAATCGTAAGTAAACTATTCTTTTGTAGCATGAAATTGTAGGTGAAACTATTAAAGGGAAGGTCCTTCTACACTTGAGTTTGATTTAAATAATGTGTATTGGCAAGAACTGCTAAAATTGATGACAGGTTTAATAACTCCAGTTTTTACCAATGCTTGTCGGCAACCCGACTTGGTCAATGTAATAAATAACTTGCATTGTTAAAAGACGGCATGTTTGTCAATAAATACTTGATTGTCATCAGACATACAGTCTTATGAGTCTGTGTGCAGGTTTGAAGGTGATTGGAGGAACAATTGGAGAAACAGGAAAGCTTGGAGCTTTTATCACAAAGGTGAAAAAGGGAAGCATCGCCGACACTGTGGGGCATCTGAGACCTGGTGAGAGACATTTGTTGTTGTTGTTGATGATGATGATAATAATAATTTACATAATGCTATCCGCCCCCCCCCCCCCCCCCACACAACAAAGTGATTCAACGCATCTTAACGCAGTGAACGTAATATTTGCCAGCTAAGTTCAAACTGTGCCTAGTCTTTGAGAGTATTTGGGAACACTATGCAGGCATTATGCAGCTTTTCTTCCAGCTGTGACTTCGGCAAGTAACACTTCTCAGTTCCAAGCGCACTGGAGCAGATGGATCTAGCTCGTCTTCAAAGCACATTACAGATAGACCTAGAGCTGTTGTGACGGTTGGGGGAAAATCTGTAATGGCGATGATCGACAGATCGACAGAACACACATGCAAAGACGCACATATGCATGCACGAACGCACATTCACATATTTGCACTACACACCTTGTCCACAGAGGTCAAGGGGACGCAGTCAACATTCAGTCCTGATTCGTGCAGGACTACTGATTTAACATCCAAATTTCTTCTCGTGCGGGTTGTTTCCGGCCTGGATGTGATGTCTTATGATATGGATATGATGACCACAGAGACTTCGACCACGAACTTGTATTCCTGGACTGCATGAAGACGGAATTTTTTCAGTTAAGTACTACAACGAGGTGTATAGAAAGCTTCCGGTATCGTCACATTCACTGTTTAGGCTCGCCGAGACTGACAGCGGAGAACTTCGAACTTCACAAGAGACTAATCATTGGTCTCGGCAGACAGACAACAGTCCACCTATATACGTCTGTGATTCAACCGTAGTGTTGTCAGCAAACTTCGCTGTCCAAGACACAATTGTTGCCAAAAGAGATAGTACACAAAAGGAGAAAAGACATCATATTGAGAACTAGGATGCTGGATATGCGATTACTGACTCTTTCGGATTGCTACAGAAGGAAGTCAATGATCAAGAGACAGACTAGTTGAGACCCAAAGCCGAGAGCTTATCGAAGAGTTTCTACGGGATGGGATGATGGTGTTAAAAGCAGGGCTGTAATCTACAAAAGGGAAGCGTGCGTATTAGCCAGGGTATTCAAGGTGCCAGAGGATGAAGTAAGAAAACAGCATCGTCCACCAAACGACTGGCTTGATAGGCGAACTGGCGTGAGTCCAGCTTGCTTCCTGTGGTGCACAGAAGATGTATGAGAACCAGAACTTTTCACTAACTTCATCACGACAGGTGCAACTGCCACAGGTCTGTAGTTATTTTGTAATGTCACTACGGCCTTCTTGGAGACAGGGACGATAACTGATACGTTAAAAAGGTAGGAACAACAGTGAGCACTGTGAAGAAATGTATTAATATAAATATGAGGACAAAAGAGAGCTGGTTGGTGTAGTACCCGAGTGTTGGTCCTGGTCTTCTGTAACCTGAATAAGTTGCACACCTCGTGCTTACTTAGCAATAAAGGGGGCCGATAGCATGGGCTGAATTGCATTGCGTTTTATTGTTCCTATCAAATCTACCATAAAACTCATTCAGCCTGTCATAAAGGTGAGAGTCCGCATCAATGAGCAGGATCTTCTTTTTGTAGATGATGACGAGTTTTAAGGTCGTGTCACTCAGCTCGGGAGCTGATAAACTGAAAGTGAGACTCAAGTTTGCACTTCAAATCCCACTTTGCTCTCCGTATTGCTTTCTGTAATCGCACTGATCCCGCTTGACCAAGTCATCGCCTGATCCGGATTTGTTGTTATTCGCCGGTTTACTTTTCTGAGACTGATGTTGAACCACTGCTCATTGTTCGCCCGGGACTTGGTGTGGTGTGAGGTAATGCACAGCTCAAAATATTGTTCCAAAAGACTGACATGGATGTTTTAAATGATACACATCCTTCTAAAAATTGTCACGAGGTGAAAAGCAAACACGCTCAGCAGTTAGAGATGATTATTTATTAAGGATATGGCAATTTTAACAGAATGTGGGTTGCTATAAACAATATATACTACTACTCTGAAAAAGGTGACGAAGTTGTTGAGTGGAATGGAAGATCATTGCAAGGAGCTACGTTTGAAGAAGTCTACGATATTATTCTGGAGTCCAAACAGGAGCCTCAAGTGGAGCTCATCGTGCATCGCAGTGTAAAGTGAGTCACCATCATGGTTTCCACTTGTGTACAAGTAATTGCACGTGGTTGTACTTTAAATCGAAAACAATAATTATTTGCGATCCTTTTCAGGGTTTATTCCATAGTGATATGATTATGCTTTTACTCTATTCATTTGATAATAACATTCTGTGCGTTATTTTTATGTGACTGTTACAAGTAATCTTTATCTCTTCTTTTCTTCGCACTTCATAAATATTTTCAAGAGCATAATTATTTATGCAGCTGCTCGCTGTCTGCGTAATCGTTCACATATTGGTGACTCATTAATTTAGATATTTGTTACTGAGTATGACTTGCGTTTTTATTGACATAAAAAAATCTAGTGGTTTCCTTATATTTTCGTAGGCACGGAGAGATGCCTCCGGGAGTTCAGTCTGCCTTTACGGATCATGCGAGAGGTGAGTAGAGGGAAAGCAATGTCGCAGGAAGCAGGCAGCACACTAAATATGCGCTCAGGAATAAGAATTCCCATGCTTCCACCCTTGCTTCATGCATGCGTCTTTGTCAGAATCCAGCACCTATCTTCTCGAGTACACTAATCTTATGGGTCTTTTCTCGTGAAAAGTGAAATCGTTTCGTTAGGGTTATAAGCAAAAGCTTCAGATTAAATTTGTTTCAGTGTGTTATTTTACGTTTGAATTATTACAGCAGTGAGTACTTCTCATTAATTGAACTTTTCCTAATTTCTAGTTCTTATAGTTTGTTGACTAAACGTCCGCAATTGGCCTAACATAAAAGTTCGTTGCGCTCGAACGCGTCAACAGCAACAAGGTCGTTCAATGATTTTTCCTTAACGAGCTTGTGTAAAACAGACATTGGTTAGCATACTAATTAATATTAGATAATATAAACCTTCTACTGATAGGACCAAACTGGAGCACTGGCAACCGCCGCATGTGATAATATTGCACAATGAGGGAGTGAACGAAAATGAATAGCAGGATTTAGGAAACAGCAGATCTTTTGTTTTGGCTATTATTTTGATGCTGTTGAATTGCCACGTTTTCTCAGTCTTATTAAGCAATATTTCAGATTACGGACTGCGGGATGCGATTCCTGACCATCGTAACCAAGCCAGTTTAAGCATAGCATCGACAGATACGCCAAGTACTAAGCACTCACGCGCTCGTCCTCACACGCCTCAAGTGTCGGGGAAAATACAGGTGAGTGCCTGATGTCCACTGTCTGTTTTTCTTTTTCTTGCCTTATTCAGTTAAATAGCTAATTTATGTAACAGGTCTTTATTTGTAGAGGTTTTTTTTAAAGACACTGCAATTCATGTATGAGATCGGGGATCATAGGGTATCGTTACATCCAGCTTCTACTGTAGTAACTGAAAAAAAGAGCTTACATTACATTATTGCTTCAAGGTGCAAGTGTCCGGTCTTTTTCTCACTCCCGGAATATGCGGAATTCAATTCTTCTTAAGATTTAAAAGGCTGCGAGAAACAAGTGTGAGATCAGAAACCTCTTGAAGTACGATTTTCAGGTGCAGAGGTGAGAGAAGTTGGGTTGTATGGCGCAGAAGGAAAAAAACGGTGCCCCGATGTATTTTGTTTGATGTAAAGCTCAAACAAGATGTCCACATGAGCAGTCTGGACCAACTGGATAGTAAATAATAACTTAGAAGCCATTTAATATGCTGTGAAAAAAAATTCTGTGCAAACCAGTCAAGTACCGCCTTTATTCAGCAACATGTCAGTTTGATTTATTGACCATTGGTTGTTCTAGATAAAACTATGGTATGACGTACAGAGCTATCAGCTCATCGTCACCATCATCAACGCTATCGAGCTGCCTCTCACGGACAGTGGCAAGTTCCGTAATCCCTACTGCAAACTGTACCTTCTGCCAGATCGCAGGTATTCTGAATATTGTAGAAATCATTAAAAAGTCGTATCTGACGATTGTACTATAATATCTGATTAAAAAGTCTGGAATTACGTGTTTATCATAGTTATGTGTTCACATTCACTCACACATACGCTCTAACTCACCTGTACCCATGAACATTCGTGTAAACGTGCCAGCAACATATTCACAGCCAACATGGCGGAAAGTCCGTGAACACGATAGCCCCAAACACAAACAGCTGCAATTAGTTCATATCTGGTCAGAATTTTCACCAACACACCCATAAAACATACAATTGACACTGTACGTTTCAAGACTGCTGGCCAAATTCTAAAACTGGCATCTAAACTATGTTGAATTTTCTTCTTTTGTCAAAACACCGACCTTGATCATGACAACATCTTATCTTCATTTGAGAGAGAGAGACTTCCTGCAGCTACATGGAAATCCCTGTTTTGAAGGACTTTCGAGGGTGTACACATACGTATTTGCTCACACATTTGTGAGGACACCATGACAGCGAACATATAATCTCTCAGTATTGAATGTCTTTATCTTGTACAGCCACCCACCGTTGACATGCATGTAGCCAGCAGTATGTAATGCTGATATGGGCCAGATGACCTAAAAATAAAAAAATAATAATAAATAATAATAATAATAATAATAACACACACATTCGAGAAGCACATTCTCCAAACACTGGTACATACAAGCAGAAGTATGTTTTAATCAAACTATAAGTGAAATTTTTATCTTGATCTTTTTCAGCGAAAAAAGCAAACGACGAACTAAAACCATCAGCAGCATGACAGACCCGACATGGAACCAGACGTTTATCTATTGTCCAGTAAAGGAAACTGATTTGCGTGAGCGTCTTTTGGAGATTACCGTATGGGACTATGATCGAATAGGGGCGTCAGAGTTCTTGGGCGAGGTACAGAAGAAATCGTTTCTTGTTTTCATGTGTTCGTTTCGTAAAAATATGCTAATTTTAAATAAAAATATGCAAAACCTTCATTACCGATGAGTAATTTATCTCGAATACAAGAACGAGAACAAGTAGAGATGGAGCTGAGAAATCTATACAAAACACAACTAGAATAGAAATATAATAAAATAGCATCTAATATACCGAACAATGGATCATAATATTTTCAGCCAGGATTTTTTTTAAAAAGAAGTACTATCAAAGCATTCTTCCCAATGTTTATACTTGTTATTTACAACAAAGCCTGAGATCTTGTTACTCGTAATTCTTGATAATGATTTGTATACAAAAGGGACCCATTAAAGTGTGCTATGAGTTTGAGTGCAATATTTAGATTTTTTTTTAGGTATTAAAATTTAAAGGTATAGTCAAGGCTGTGACGGCGGAGATAAGCCAGCGGCGTGCTGTGTGACGTCAGCGAGGGAGAGGAAGTGCCGGTCATTGTTAGGATTTGAACTCTAGTGATTGGTGGTGTGTCGTTAGTTAGATTAATGATATATATATTAATGATAACAATCAAGATGGCTGTGAGCAATGTCCAATCATATCATTGCATCAGCTCACACTTCGATCGAGTTGACGTCATCGGAGGGCGAAAGAGTCCCGGGTAATTTCTCTCATTAAACACAACATCCTATAAAACAGTCAACTTTTTCCACAAGAGCTCACATGAAAATAGACGAGATTTAAAGTGATCCTACTCTTTACGAGATTCCGAGCAATTTTATTTTGCCTTTACAATCCTTTAAAATTACTGTGAAGGAAGGAAAAACGCTGTGTATAGACATGAATGAATGCGTTGCATATTTATACATGTAGATGCATGGATTAGTGTATTGTGTTTATATATGAGGGACTATGTAATAGAAAAAGAGAAAAGTAACACAAAAAAGGAAATAGAGTGAAATGTGGAATGAAAGAACAACAAATGGTCGTTATTACTAAATTATTCTCACAGATCCCATCATACCTTTTGACTTTTTTCCTTGGGTCATTTCTTTGTAGATAGTGTAATAATTGTAAGACGGAGATAAAAAAAAAAGAGAGGAAAAAACATAGTTTCAAAAATGCTTCTTTAAAAATATACTTATTTAAAAAAAAACAGGACGCACATACGCGTGCGAAATGGATGAAGATAATTGTATCTATAAGCTAGTCTCATATATTGATAACAACATTGGTAAAAACTATTGTTAGCCTAAGAATGTTTCTAAAAAGTCATGGAAATATCGATTACACCAAATGCATTATTAGTTTTACTTTATTTACAGAAGATTGCTGAAAATCTAGGGCTGTATTTTTAAATAGCAAACAAAAAATTCCTAGTACTTTAGGTTTCGGCACGATATTACAATGACAAAAGTCTTGCCTTTTCATATCGTATTCAGGTCCTGATCGATTTGACCTCGGCTAATTTGAATGATGAACCTTACTGGTACCAGCTAGGCCACCATGATGATGCAAGTATTCCCCTACCTGCTTCGTCTCCTCGCACGGTCAGTGTGTATACGTGCGTGTCAGTCCATCTGTGATATTCTGCTTTTGCGAATAACTTTTAGTACACCGTATCAGCACGTTTGCATGGATTTTGTCCTTTTCTGTCTCTTAACCTACTTAATTTTTCACAAAAATATGCATCCCTAGCGATGCTCAACTATTGCAAGGTTGCAATGATGTGTTACAAAACCAAAACCTTTTTAATTAGGAAATGGGAATTTTCGTTAGTGAAATTATAAATACACATATATCACTTTCTTTTAAATCAATGTATTGTAATGGTTGTTAAGACTTCATATGACCATCATGTTTAGGGCTGCCAGTTAAATTCCAGCTTGAGCCTTGAATATCTCCTCCACTTTTGAATGCTTGTGCGTGAACATCAATTCACTTTATCCAGGTTATTTTTGAGTGTTACAGACTGCTTGCTGTCAGATCACTGCCCGGTGTCCTTTACGTTTCGACTTGAGCATCATTAGCTCATGGAATTTATCGCGCATTGATCTTGTCTTTTGAACTGATACCTGAGATATTAAATTTGAATGTGAAAGTCGCAACACTCTTGACCTTACTACAACCCTTGTGGTGGTCTGCTACTCTGTCAAATCAAACTCGACTTTGTGAATGGGATCAGAACCAGGTCTAAGCATCCATATGATTCAGTAGGGTACTTACAATGCACACAACCCGGGGAAAAAGAACAAAAAGAACACATCCACACAATAAAGCACTAGTAGCTTGATAAGCGAACAAGAAGTAGTCCCGAAATCTAGAAGATATGGTACACCCTAGAAATGTAACAGCCCTTATCACTCACCTGTCCAAGATTGAAACCTATAAGACATAAAAATTACTAAATATTCATGACTACGTAAACTATCGTTAGAATTAATCTCAACGTTACATTAACCGGTTCTTGCCCTTGTCCTGTTTACATTTTCGAGCAAACAAAATTGAGATGATGATGATCTGCATGCAGAGCAGCCCGAGAGCAAGGAATTACAATTAGAACTAACTCGCAGACGAGTGATCACATGAAAGCAGTTCGAGGCGCTGATTAGTGTTTAAAAGAGATTTTAGAAACGCGAGGTTCTAGTGGCCGCTTGAAACTAATTAAGACTGCAACTTGAGAAACCATCGTATACGAAGGCTTGCTGTCTAAAGCGGAGTATGGTGCTGGGAGTGTGGAGTCGGGTGAATCAGGCACTGAGCGGGGTGAAGTCGAGAGAGTGTGGGGTGGGGGTGGAGAACCAGTGATTTACGCCAAACCAGCAACTGAGGCCATACAGAGAGATATGTATGTGGGACAGGCGATGCAAGAAGAAAGGTACTTAGGAGCACATTGAGAGAGACATTTTTAGCAAATAATATATAAAAGTTAAGGGAGTTCTACTGTTTTGCTGCACTGTGACTAAGACGCTGGTGGCCATACGTTATTTTCTGTTGGTGACGAGAAGATTACGTGGGCTGCTTAGAACAAGAACAGTTTCCTGGTTGGGATGAAGGGGAAGAAAAGGTTAGAGAAATATATAAATAAGCAGGATAAGTCCCTTCAAAGAGATGGAAGCAGAGCACAGACAACTTGTTCTGAGTGCAAATGCCAGTGAAAGGGGCAAAGGAGAGGAGTGAAACAGTCCTGTTTCCTTGCTTTCAGCACCAGATGTGCTGCAGAGGTCTGTGCTTTCCGGTCTGGGAATGAAGAATAGAGGATAGCACAAAAGCAAAAAACACTGTAAACAATCAAGATCGAACGCAGATTTGAATGCTAGCAATTGGTGAAGAGAGAATGTAGCTGATGGTACTAATCTTACGGAGCTCGTAATAAGCAGACTGGCAGAGAGCTGCAACTTGAGAACGTCATACATTTAATTTATACTTAACCATTATTTTCACGTGACGCCACACTGGCGTGCAGTTGCAATTTAAAATGTTTCTCTACAATCAAAACTATATCTTGCTTTTGCCATACAACACTTAGTTTCACTCAAAAGTATTAACATAAAATAGCGCGACGGCAAGGTGCTACAAACAACAACGTATTTCAATATTTCTCTAGCTCATGGAATCTATACCTTTCACTACATCCCGTCAGGGACATCATTTAACAATCTCCTGCTATCTTGAGTGTTTTAATCGGCTAATTCTAGTCATTACATCCGTTATGAGCCCGACCTATCTCTGCCGGCACTGCCTCCTTTTCCTTAAAGCATACTATTGTCACCCCGTTAATCAGTCCAAGTTACCTCAAGAATTATCACCCTTTCTGCAACTTTCCTTTTTATGTGCCTGAAAAATACCGTATTTCATCCACTTCACTGTCTGCTTATCACGAGCATCGTTTGGTGAGACTGCACTGCTTTTGTGCTTTGTTGTTTACCTGCGATCACGTTTCAGGGCTGACCTCGTTTGATTTGTCGGCCGCTTTTGACACGTTAGACACAACATTCTTTTCCAGCGATTTCATGCGACCTTCGACCTCTTTGTTCTGTCCCGGCTTGACTACTGCTACCTTTTGTTTCTTGGTTTTCATATCTTCCTGCTTGACAAGCTGAAAAGGGCTCAAAATAACGCTATTATATACTCGTCTATAAAAGCAAACTGGCATTTTACACATGAACTGCATTTGCTTCCATTTAAGTCTCTCTTTGACTACAAAGTGGCCACACCGAGCTGTTGTTGCCCCTCATGGTCATGGTCCAGAGATACCTGTCTGAGATGATGAATTCCTACCAGCCTATCGTCAGCTCATGCGGACCTACTGCATGCTCTTCCTGTATACGTGAACTTTTGGGGGCACCTCTTTGTTTCCGTCTGTGACCTCAGTACAGGGGCCACCAGCGAAGTGTTCAAAGCTAGCCTTAAAACCTCTTTCTTAAATACCTGGCGGTCTCCCATTTTACCCACTATCTCCTTCACCTTCCTCTTTGCTTTTGTAGTTTGTAGTGTTACTGTATTTGTTTCTCGTGCTTTATCCACTTGCTGCCAAATGTAAACATCAGCTACATAAGTGCTTATTATTACTAATGTGCAAATATGTGGTAGGGTATATTCCAAAGTACATCGTAAATAACATTGGACATCCTGTGTTTTCGTTAAAGATTTTTTTCAGATGAGAAAGAAATAGATTGTTATCCCTATTCTGTTTAATAAAATCCGATTGCATGCACGTTGTCTTGCAGGTTTCGAAAAGTTGTGGTGAATAATTGTGAAATTTATAGAATTATATGGGATAACTTCAAAGGAAAAGATAAAATATAATGGTGCAAATTCTATGTGGTCTGATCGTCTACACATTCATTATACAGTTACTCAACAATGTTTTGCCATTTCCTAATATGCATTCACTGTTATGTGTTTTAAATATCCCAAGTGTTATAAATGTTATAAATAAACCTCTTCAATTGTGAATAGCGATTCCTTTTCTCCACATATACATTTTTAAAATTTGATTATTAATTTTCCGGAAGTGTCTTTATTTCGGCTGTAGTAAACACCCCTTTGTAAATACATACGTCATTTGCAACCACTGTTGCAATTTATTCAGGTTCCACCTCTCTGAATTCGTGATAAATGGCCTAATGGCAAAATATGGCGCTGATACACATGTTGCAAAGAGTAATAAGAACCATCAACATCAACTCAGATCGGAGTTTTACATTTCACTTCTGGACTGTGAAAAAGCGATGTCAGGCAAACTCGGACCTTTTATGCACTTTCCTTCACAAAACAACACGGTCCTAAATTGTTCATCTGTGTCTTAATGTTGTGCTGTATTGTTATCTTTGCTGTATTTTATATCTTTGTTTACAAAAAAGGAAACTGCGCTAAACATTACCCTGATTCTTACGCTAAAAAATTCGCAGCTTATCCCGTAACAAAAGTCATGACATTTTCAGCGCGGCCATTTGATATCACATTTCTTATGGTCTTATATCTGTCGGCAACAGAAAATTAGCCAGGACCCTTACGATGTGCGGAAAAACTACCTTTCCCCACCTGTTTCTGCGCGCGGCCTCAGCGACAGTGACATGTCAGAGCTCGATTTCGATGACGGGATTGGAGTTGTTTCAGGTGATGATAGTCTTACAAAATAGTGCATTTTGCCAACGGCTCAATTTTTAAATATGAATATATAGTTCTCTTTTCTCTGGCAGTAGTAATTTCAGACAGTATTTTTAATGATATGTAAAGGTTTACCACATCTAGTCAATGCATTTTAGAAACACAGACCATATGAAAACTCAGATTTAATGCTACATCTTTTTTCGGCTAAAGTTTCTTTCACCTTTCGTCCAGGTAATATTTGCCGGTAAAAGTATCTTTTTTCATGCATTATACTTAATATTTATTACCGAATATCTTTACTGAAGCAAAGAATGACTAATAGACTAATAATAATTGATGGGAGTCTTTTCTTACATTAAAAACTAGTTTCTATTCAGAGAAGCCATTCTGCAAATAGTAAATTCCCGATATTAAAAGTGTATTTTCACTATATAGCTAGTATTTACTGATGTAAATAGTTCTTTTCATGTGATATATAGTTACTGAAAATAGAGTAAACAAAGGTTCGATTTGTTCAAAACAAAAGAAGAAAATAACTGCGCATATTCTATCTGGGAAACTGTTTTCTGATTAAAAATTGTGCATATATATTATCAACCTTGAAAGTGAGTACAATGTTAAACAGAGAGAACAGACATTTAGAGGGTGACTATAAAACTGTGAAACTATTTATGTCAAAAGATGCACAAGGCCGCCTTTAAGTAATGCATGGCAGAGAGCTCCATGTAGCTGTGCATGCAAACAGCAAACATACAGGACATCGTTTCGTGTAGTCCACTTAGGTTTGCATGCATTTAACTTTATACAAACATCCTGTTATTTTTGTAATCAAATAAGCTCTAATTATCCCTGCATGTAAGGTGTTCATACTCAAAGTGTGACACTGACTTGATTGCATAGCATACGGGAATCTACTTTTGCATGGGTCGATGCATTACAATTATAATGCATGAGGATGGAGATTCTTTGGTTTTGGATACCTAGCTGCAGAACAGAATGCATGGAAAATAAGCCGCATTTTAATCTTGCTGAAACGTGAAGATATTTTTTCTTAGCAAAGACTTATAACTAAAGTATATGAATTATATTTTTCTTTTCTTTAGTTATATTTAATCAATGTGCATTGCTATTTAAATATAAACTTTTTAATTATATAGAACTAGGATAACTTAATTAGTACATGACCAAAGTTATATATATATTTACTGGCCGTATACTGGCCTAATTTTCGCAGATGAAGCGATTGTTTCTGCATTGTTATCTCCTTCTCTGTTTGTCATTCAGCCTCTTTCTTCTTCTGTCGGTCATTTACACATGATTTCTTCCGCTTTTTTGTTCTCTCCAGTTTTTACGCTGTCGCTTGCTTCTATCTGTCCTCATCTGTATGATGTTTGCCTGGCCTCGGACGTCACCCAATAATCTTTAACAAGGAAGATTAGTATTCTCTTAAACAATAATTCAGAGTTATTGAATTTTGCTATTCTTTCGATATTTTGTTGCGTATCGATAGTTTGTTTTATTTGATTCATTAATTTTTAATTTGTAAATTGAAATGTCTAGCAGCTGTTGTTAAATCAGAAAGTTTATTTACATTGTACAACATAAATAACGGATAAGTAATGAGTGATAAATCCATTCAAATTTCTACTATTTATATTTAATATGGGTTCAAAGGTAAAATTCTACGCCTACTATTTAGTATTGTGAAAAAAAAGGATCAAATGATAATGGATTTTCTTTACCATCAGCTATAAGACACATGGCCTGTAGATTAGACAGGAATTTTCACAGACAATAGTAAATGCAAATATTTTTTGAAAAGTTTAGAATGCTCTGTTCTTTCTCAAAAACCTTATTCGTGTACTGCTTTTATGTCCAGAACACTGTATTATTTAACGTATGATACGCATACATCATATGTACACGTACTTACCAACGTACATCTCTATAATGTAGTGCTGACCAACAGAAAGTGTACTTTAGTGCTTCATTCATTTGAAGAACAAGCATGACAACAATCACAAACTCCAGTTCCTATTTGACAGAGAAGAAATAGTGTAGTATACGTTTAAGTGAAAAGTACTTAAAAGTGAGTAAGCAAGTAAAGTTGTTCAGCAACACATGTGTTGCGGTCCTTGTGTAGCGAGGAGTGCCGAGGACAAGGTCACAAGTTTATAAATCTTTATTTGCTGGCAACTGTCATGGTGGACTTTATACTATAGGTGAAGCAAGTCCATGTAGCACACCACTAGGCAGTGAAGACTTGTCTGATACGAGTGAGCGAAGGAGGTCGCGTCGTGATCGTGAGGGGTCACCAAGGCGACGCAGTGCCACAGGTAGTCAGCCGGTGACTGTCGAAGCTCTAGAAAAGTATATTCCTTAGCAGTAGTCAAACGCCGACAGAGGTGTCCGCACTGCATGGTTGGTTGCCTCCCTATTGCACGTCAGTCTGTGATCCAATCGTTTGAGTAAAATATATGTATTGGTCGTAATTATTTGTTAGACAAAAGGAATTAGAGAATGGTTGACGCATCTAGTTGGGGAGATGGGGAGGATTGCAAAATTTCTACAAAATAACGTCACAACCAATTTGTCATTGTCATGGCCATTTTTGAATTCCCAAGTCTTCATATATTTCAATGCTTCATCCTCAAACCAATAATATGAGTGCAATCACAAATTTTCGAAACACATTGAGAGAGTGGTAGAGGAAATAAAATTATTTTCAGACCAAATCAAAATAAGAAAAGGAGTGTGAGGAAAACGAGTACACGTCCCTGAAACATTTAGTATTCATGTGATACAAACACGTGCCATTTCCTTAACTAACTTGAGTTAGCCTATAGTCAGACTACGTAACTGAGGACTTAAAACCATAAAACTACCGTTTAATCTAACAATAAAAAAGATAAACCTTTCAGGTACATATGCCCAGTACATATATTTTGTTCATGTTAGTAAGCTTCTTAAGTATTTTTTTTTAACTGATCTGAATTCACAGCACTTTCGCCAACTAGGCTAACACTTTAAAATCCGACTCGAGATTCCATAACATTTCAGCCATGTACCTCATAATTTGTTCGACGTTGCCCACAAATTTGCAGTAACTATCTGCTCGTTTTAACTTCTGTAAATATTTTACAAGCTACTTGCAATTTTTAAAATTTTGAATTCGTTAATATGTGCTAAATTTGTTTGATTTATTTTAAATATCTCTAGTATTTTAGGTTCAAGGCGAAATAGTTCACTTAGTCTTGCTTTTTGTGTGGTTGTTTTTCAATACCATTGCTGCATGTAGTTCAGTATGAGTGTTTGTGTAGTATTTATCACAACACTTGCTTGCGTTTGTGGTTGTGTGTAGATTATGTGCGCGTGTGGTGCTTGTGTTTGCGATTTGTGTGTGTGTGCGCGAGCGCGCGCCAGTCCACGCACGCCTGCTTTAGAACATGAAGCAAACTTTGTAATTAAATGTGACTTATTAGTGAGCATTTAGGTGTGAAATTCAGACTGTTGTCTACTGACACTTTTTTAATGAAAGGACTAGTGAGCGTGAAACTTTTCTGGATCCTTGTTTTGTTTTATGTTGTGAAGTAAGTAGCATTTCCCTTTAGTTGTTTCCTTAATGAATATTGGTTTCTTCAGCTTATTTTCATTCAGTCATCCTTATATTAATTTCAACCAAGGAAATACTGTGAGTTTTTATATGCACACTTAAATAGCGTAACATATTGTCACATGAAGACAATGTAGCAGTATAGATTACAGAGAGATTAAGCCAGCAATTGCAGTCACAAAGCTATTCGTATTCTGGAAATGCGTGAAGTCTCCCCATTTCGTACGCTGTTCAGCCGTTGGATGTCAGAGGTCACAAATTTGCTTACGCGTTGGCCGTCGCGTCTACAGTCAGTGAACCAGATAATAAAGGGTGAGAGATAACCATACTTTGACGATTAATTTACTTTCTACATAATATTTTACGTGTCTTAAGACAGTAACAGATCTTCTGTTATTTTAAATTTAAGAAATTTAAATACTCAAAAAATTGTTTTGGCGTTTAACAAGTATTCTAGGGAAGTTTATCTCCCGGCTTGCTAATCGTCTAATTGTTCTAGCCGTGAGCCTACTCCTCGAAAAGGCTTATTGAAGTTAATCGTCATCTCAATTATCAGCCGTGACTACCCTTAGGTGTATCTGACAATTGTACATGCCATAAAATCTTGCCAACTTCCTATGTCATTCTCTCTTATAAGCGCCGAATGAGAGGAGAATCCAGTGTTGTATGTTGTCTGCCCATTTTTTTCTTTCCTCTGCCTCCTCTTTTGTGTTCATATACTGTTCCCTTTAACATCATCTTTGAAAATCGTCATGATAGATATGCCTAGATATCATTTACCTTAATAGAGCACACAACCAAAGACTCACTTTAATTAATACTCTCCATCCACACAAGGAATCGAGACAGCAACTTGGCAATCTCCATATGATTTGGTCCACAACCAAATCAACTTCACTTACTGCCAAAGCATTTAAAATCCAGCACCAACAAGGCCACGAGGTTATGCCAGGCGCCGGCACAGGCAGTGATCATGTCACCGGCTGAAATGGGAGCTTCAAGCGTAACGCACTGCAAGTATTTCGCTTTGACTTTAAGAAACTGTGAGACCCAAATGTTGTGAAAATCTTCAAGGCCAAGGATGGAAGTAAATTGTCTGCCCTTAACACAGTGGACTTCAGCTGGAAAAATCAGATGTGCAACTCTCAACAGCCGATGGCATGCTGGACAGGCAGAGGAAAAAGCAATCTCGGATTACGAATGATATTCTAGAGCCATGTAAGCAAAAGACTTTGGAGAAAGAGAAACTGAAGCAGCTACCAAGTGCAAATAGCGAACCTCAACATCAGAAAGGGAGTGAAGATAGCTAAAGAGAACAAGATCGATGAGGAATACCTTTATATAGATGAGGGAACAGCACACTTTAACAGCAAAATAGGCCTACCAACTACTGACCTTCAACAAGAAAGGTCAGCACAAAGCTTCAGTTGCTGAAAACAGCAATGGCGTGTTGGCGTCCTCCTTTCCTTTTTAGCCAGCTACCACCAATGCTCTCTCACGACTTCATCAGAAACGTCAGGGCCCTATTTTTTTTGGGGGTGGAGGGGGCTGTATTTTTTTGCGAACTGCCGATTTTTAACGTGAAGTCCTTTTTTATAAACGAAGTTACAGTCGAATTAACCTAGGCTAAATAAAATAACAACAAGATGAAAACAAGTACTCTTCAAAATATGACAGACGGGTCGGTCTAAAGTCGTCTACCGGCTGTTCTTTGCTCACCCCTGCTTTAGAAAAATGGCATCTGCGTCAGAGATAGCAGCCACATCACAGCAGTTATTGCTGGGCTGGCTTTGATATATGTAGCATGACCGTAATGGACTTTGCTTGTTGGTAATGAAAAAGATCCAGGCATGATTAAGCGCACAAGAAAACTGCTCCGAATCTCTTGCATGTAGCGCAAGACCCAGGCCAGGACAATGGGAATCTCCTCTCGACAGTTAATCACACAAGCTGGTGTAGTTTGTACATGTGAAACGGCACGACACTCTAAGACACTCTTTTATGACACCCTGTAGGTGGTCAATGCCAAGGCAGACAGAGAAAGAACTGGCTGGTAAGCGCGAAGAAGTGGAGTGGTCACACTGTGCATGATTTGCTTCACCGCCACTCATAAGAAGCCTTAATGACGAGCTGGCCGATACGTCTACGCACGATGGATACATATGAATCAGCATAACTGGTCAGCTGGTATCAGTCAAGGGATCAATGAAACTGAATGAATGAACTTCAGCTTGTTTTTTAATTCATGGACGTAATGTTTTTATAGAAACCAATTACTTCTGCTTCATAACTCCTAATTGATAGTGTGGGTTGGGTTTCAAATCCTTCTTTAGCATTTTAACGAACTGCATTCTCCTTTGCACTCCTGCAGTGTCCAAGGCTCGAATGCGTATAGAAAGACGAAGAGGACCAGTTTGATGAGAACTGTTGTTGTCTGGAGGTCACCTCGAGTTTGAGCTTTTGTCTAGAACAATTGAACCCAAGTATTTGAAACTGTTTCTGGGTTTTCGACCTTGGCTCTGCTGTCAGTGTTGTTGGCATCAGTTTATTCTTTCTGCGTCAATTTCCGTACCACATCTATACTTATCTGTTGAGCTGTTTCATGCTGCGTAGCACGGGATATGCAAATAAAGGTCATAACCTGTCTGGAGAACAAAGCTTCTGTATCCGTTGCCTCAGTGTTTACATCTGAGGTTCTAATCGTAATATTAAAAGTTAATCTGATCTTAATCTCGATGTTCATCAATCGAGATGTATCTTAACGGACTGACCCCTTTCCCGCTATATATATATAGAGAGAGAGGACAGTAACTGCAGTAAAGCATAAAGTGAGTCGAAGTATCGGCGATACTAAGTTCCGCAAATGACTATATAAACTTATTTTAAACAGTTCTCGGGACGTAAATTCATTGAATCTGGTCCTTAAAAATTAGTAGTTTTTATTAGTATAGTAACTGTGGTCGTATATTGCTGTGACCATCAAAGTTCAAATTTACAAAATTACTGTATCTCACATAAAAAACAAACGGGAAGTGTAGCACTCAAGTATTGATATAAAAATTAATAACGAGTAATAAGCTCTTTCCAATCTTTAAATTAATTTTAAACTTTTTTTTAGTTATTCTCCTGATATACACAGTAAAGCAGTAAAACTTGTTAATGGGTATATATATATCTGCTTGTTCTGAAATGTTTACATCGATGAAATAATCGAGCCATTTACATCTGCATGTCAGAATTTTTATGTACTGTTAATTTACAATACTTATGTTTCGCAGTGTTTGAGGAATAAAAAAATAATTTTTAGAAGATGTATTGTTTTGTTAGTCTGTTTGACTTCAGTAATAAAATTTGATATTCCTGGTTCTATAGTTTTAAGAGTATGCATACATAGATTGTCTTTTAAGTTGATGAGTATGTGGTACTAATGTCCATTAAAGAGCATAACAAATATAAACTGGGTGATTTGTATTTGAAACACTAATTAATAACATATAATTCAAGAAAATTAATAAGGAAGCTTCAGGGACATTGTTATATTTTACAAAACATTGTACTGTGATGGTAGTAACTGGATGATTAGAGTGTCAGTAAACAAATCAAAATGATAGTAGAAATATCCTCATTTAACAAGGATAAAATGCAGCACTGGAAGTAATTTTTCCTCCTTTAAACTTTAATTTTAATGAAAATAATTATGGGTGTTTTCAAGTGTCAAACTGACCGAGCGTTTACTCCGTCGTTTTCAACACGGTGTGAAGTAAATTAAAGACTGGGGTGGGGAGTGGGGGATGGAGTAAACGCACCTTTCTTTGTTACTTCAGTGTCCAAGCTTAAAAACTCATCAAAAGTAATCATTATGGTTGTAGCGGTAGCACCGAAGTTCCCTTTCATCAACAGAGCGATCGGGGACTAGCTGTGCAATGCGTGTTTTGATGACGTCACATGAAACAACTTAATAGCTGGCGGAAAATAAAAGTTTTAAAAGCAAGGTTGAATTTTTTTCTTACAGACAATGCTTACTGAGCACTTCAAGCTCATTTTATACAGTTGTCATGATTCTCCCAATAAAACTCTTTCATGTTAGTTAAACAGTGAAGGGGAGATAATATAAGGCCTTGTTTATTGAAGTTGTTTGCTTATTAAATACCATTGATACTTAAATACTTCTTGAACATGCATAAGATGAGCTTGCTGGTAAAGCAGTCGCTTGAAATGACCACACAATGGCTAACATTTGTGTGGTTTGTTAGCTATCGTCCCCATCTTTCCCCCGCACGATCCACGACTTTTCGCGATTAGCACTGCGCTTTCACTGCTGGCCTAGTCTCTTTATTGTATTTTAATGCATTTTTTATTATATATAACAAATTGCATCAACAAATAGTGACCAAATGTATCTTATTCAATTATAATTGTAAGATGTCTTTTTTCCTCTTGAGTAAAAGAAACTATGATTATGGCTGTATTCAATAATCTAAGCAATCCTCAAAAGATTTTTGACTCGCAGCCATAAACCTCTTGGACCTATAAAACTAATTTGTGTTGTGAAGTTCAATCTGCATGACATGCGTTTTTTTCTGTTTTCTGCCTTGCTCTTCTTCAAAATAACGAATGTTTCGTAATCTGATCGGCGCTTTAAAATATATTTATTGCATATTTGATAGGTATCTTTACTTTTGTAGATACCATTGTTATCAACGTTTTAGTGACATACATTTATATTTTAACTGATTATACATTTTACATATAATTTTGGTCAAGTTTTTACAATGAAGCATTTTCAAAGATAAAATGCAGAAAAGTTATTTTTTTAATTTTTATGTCATTAATTTGTGTGATTAATATTTTACGGCAAAACAGGGTTAAAATATTCTGGTATTGTATTAATTTGGTTATTTTTTGCATTAGGGATACTAAGCAAAAGCCTCAGCTTATATCAAACATCTCTCGAGCCAGATTGAATCAAATTGTCACTGTTTGCAAATGTATTGCATATAGGATTAGGTTTTCATAAATAACTGATGTACTCATTGTTCTAAAACTTAAAAATCTTTGAATGACAGTGGTTGGCCGCGACGATCTAAGTGCCAGACGACGCCATGTATCTTCTGCTGACAAACTAGAAGTTCCTGAACATGCGGTGCAGAGATCACGATCGCCTACAAGAGATTCTCGCGAGCCCCAAGGCGGGAGTATCAGATCGAGGTCCCGCTCACCTGCTCACCACCGTGTGTCTGACGTGGCATCGAGATCTTTATCACCTCCAGACCTAAGGTCGAAACTGTGTTACTGAATTGCATCTTAAATAACCACTGGTTTCAATCGTATGTAAGGTTTCAAAAGAGTCCTTGTCTTTGCGAAATAAGGTAAAGGACATTTCTGTGCAATACATCTTGTAGCAATTATTAGTACAGTTGTTTCCACGACAATGTACGCCAACCGCTCTCTTTTACTTTGGGCGGTTTGATTTGACTCACATGAAACAAGCGAGTTTGCTCGAAATAAATCTACGCGATTTGAAGGTTGGTGGCCGATCGTATGTATCTAATCATTGCTTGCACAAAACTTTCTGGACCATAAAACAGGTATACATCATGAATTTAAACAATAAGTTCCACTTTCAGAACTCGAGAGATCGGACCTCACAGGAGTCTTCCAGCGTCATCACGGTCATCAGGGGGTACTCCTGCTAGCACCCCTTCTCCTAAGAAAAGGCAGCTGCCAGCTATCCCTCTAGAAGCACAGAAAGCCAGCAGAGACAGAGGTAGGGAGCTATAATGGTATTCAAAATTCGATTTTTATTTGATAATAGCTTAAACTCCATGAGGCATATTTTATTTTACCAGTTTTAAGTAGTATGATATATGCTATATTGTGCGAGAAGAAAGAATAAAGGACATTGATTCTTCTAAAAGCGTTATTGAATTTATGCCTAGGAATTAAAATGAGGCACTTCTCTCAACATGTTGGGCTCTATCTGTAGAATAACTTTGTGTTGTTATAAAAACATCATGATCAGCTAAGAGCACTTCAAGTTGGTAGAAAAATTTTTCATGTCTGTTTCATTGTCTATATGTTTATTACAGTAACACAAGATTTAGAAGAGAGAGCTCGTCTTATGAAGCTTAGGATAAAACTTCAGCAAGACAGTGGTCTTGGACCTATTCCTCACTCTCACAGACACGAATACGAAAGCTATGGCAGCCGTGGAATCCGCTCTGGCGATTATCTTGACCACCACGATCGGCCTATGTCTCACGAGCGCGACCGCATGGAACGTTCCCGTGATCGAGGCTACGACCGAGGCCGAGACTTGGAGCGGGGCCACCGAGCCCGAAGAAATAAAGGTCCTTTTCGCTTGGTTCCAAAAATAATTGTTTTAGCAATAAAAGACAACATGTTATTCACCTAGATACTGAGAGCTATGGAGAGTAAACTGCGAGTTTATGGTGAGAGCTAAAAGCTAAATCAAAATCCAACATAACGCGTTAATTAGTCTGTTTTATATGACTAGCTCGCAAAATTCAGTGTCCTGGATCCTTCAATTTTTTTATATTGCTAAGTTACGTTTTATGTAAAGGGATAGATTCTTCTTCATATCACGAGAGACTAGTTATGTAGTGTCCCAGGTAGATTTTCATTTCCTGTTCATTTCATTTTTATAATATAACCATTCTTACCACGTTTCTTTTTAACTTTTGCAAATACAGTAATCAAGTAAAACTTTTTTCCTCACACAAATAGTAGAACACTAAAAGCGAAAAAATATTTGTATAATACGTAATATGTACTAAATAATAAGGATAAGTTTTGTGCATTGTTGTTTCTGCATATCTTGACTCGGAACTCTATCTGACAGATACACATCTCAAAAGGGCAGAAATTTATTGGCATGATTTAACATTGCCTAGAGATGATGTGCTATTCAAAATGTTGCTTAAAACATTACAGGAATTGAACCATCCTAAATGATGAATGCTACTTAACATCAATTCAACTGAAGTTCCAGTCTTTAGTGAGTTTAGTTTCGTGAGACGGTACAGGCTCAGAAAATCCGTGAAAATCCGTGAAAATCCGAGAAAATCGTCCCGTTCACAAGTCACGATCTTTAAAGCATAAGCATGCACAAAAATTCACGATATCATATAGAAATTCTGATACGACGACGTTGAGACAAGAAAAGCCAGAAACTATTCCAAAACCCTGAAAAAACCTTCATTTTTCAATTTGTCACTGCATATGTTTAGGTGCACACACACACATTAAACATTTTTATTCATTTACCTTTGAAGGGTATGGAGAAACTGATTTATATACAACTTTCAGTTCACCTATACAATTTTCTTATATAAAGCTTCAATATATACACATAGCTTGAATAAAAGTAAAAGTAAGACTGTTGTATAAGAAATGAAAAATTAATAATGACAATAATGACACTAAGCATTTCAATGATGTTAATTTTTCTACTGAAATATATTATATATTATATATTGTATGACAATCATTGACATTTATCAAAAATCTGTTGAAACTGGAATAAGTTTTTTTTCAATACATGCAACACAGAAGAGACTAAATTTCACTGCATTCGGGTGTGTAAAATAAAATTCGGGAATTTTTTTTCTTTCATTCTTAAAGTAAAGATTAAAATGTAGTGAAATTCGTCTTCCGTATCACAGGCTTTACATTTAGAGCAGTGTCGTAATCTTGGAACATTGCAAAATCGTTTAGTCTCTTACACAATCAAGAAGAAAGACGCTTTAAACAGTCTGTAATTCATATATATATCTTTCTCACACAATTCAGAGAACTATTTTTGTATAACAGATTTAAGAGCTAGGGTAGATGATAGGAAGATTAGGCCACTTATTTAAAATTATGTGCAAATACACATCTTGTTCAGCGCACAATACAAAGGAAAGTGTAGAAAGTATTATCGACAGCTCTCTTTTTTTCCATCCTGCAATCAGAATTTAGTCCAGACATGTCCGACGATGTTGGAAGCGACAACTCTGAAACCAGCGACATGTCAGAAGTCTCCAGAGTTAGCACTATCAGCGTACGATCTACACAATCAGAGAGACCACGTCGGAACCTGAGGTGACTTTTGACTTAAATTGTAACGGAAAACAATCACAAGGACTGTGAAGTCTTAAAGGATTTTTTTAGACGGGAAATAGTAGTTCCGAGTCTGTGCTCCCTACGCAAGCGATTCTTAATTTGTTCTGTCTTTATGTCCGCTCGTAGTATCCCTGACTTTATCTATGTCGTTATCACACATTATGCTTTTTGTTTCATCTTTGTCTTGTCTGATAGCAACAGTAAGTGTTACGTTTATGTTCCTCTCTCATCTCATGAACAACGTTATTGAGTATTGCTCTCTTTACATTGGACTTGAACTACTTTCTTTATAGCTTTCGTGCACCCATCTCGATCTTTGTTGTCAAATTTTAAGTCTAAAATTTTCAGTATCCTTATAGAGATTGTCAGTCACTTCGTGACAAAAACAAATGTTAAAATTCGAAAATAGCATATTCACTCAGCTTTATCCACAGGGATTTCACCTCAAAAATGGAAAGTAGAACCACGATCCCAAGAAAGCAAGTTGTCCGTAGCTCTTCCAGTGAAAGCCAGAGTCTAGAGAAGACAGATGGAAGTGTATCAGATTCCGCCGTGTCTTCTAGCGTCACCGAGGGCCGAAAGAGAAGACCTAGCTTAGGTCACAAAGTTGCTTCCCTTGTTGGTCTTTCCCGACGCAGCAGCAGTGCAACTCAACTGGCTGGCAGAGGTACGCATGACTAATATAGGCAAACGTAATACAATGAAGCCAGATTATTGCAGGATTGTCTGAAGAGCATTAATATTACTAGACTTCAGAATGTCTCTTTTTGTAAGTGTAGCAGCGCGTTTTGTACACGATACTCGACAGTCGATCACAGTTATCTAAAGTGAGGAAGTTAAACCAAAAGCATGACATCCTATTTTTTATGTGAAGATTACTCGTGGAGCAAAATGTTATTCAAGGTACTAATTATCAATGATTGATAGATATATCTGTGAAGCTCTTCGAACAAATCATTGGAAAAGCTCTATAAAAATGTTGTTTTTTCGACTTTCTTTACAAGGGTCTAAATATTCCATTTTGTGTTTCTGATAAAGCCGTGATGGTTATAGAAAGAATACCACATGACACACTCAGGTCTGTCTGATAGTGAAAAGTCCTTTGACTTCAGAAATGAAGAAGATAGAGCCAGTGTGGGGCATGTACCAAACAATCCCTAAACTGTCCGTTCATTCATACCCCATAATTTTCATCCCTCAGTCCCCCTAACCACCCATTCATTTATTATTTGTGCGTGCATAACAACCTGCATAAATTATGGTACATACCACACTTGTCAAAAAAGATGACATATGATCTTCAGACAATCAAAACTAAGTTTTGTTTTAGTTTATCCCTTGTTACTCCTCGAGGGGCATAGTGCCGCAACATCTTGCCAGCGGACCCGGTTTTAGGCAGCACCCTTCAGTTGGGTCCATGTGGTTCCGAAGTCCTTTGCCTCGCTCTCTACTGTTCTTTTCCAAGGTTTCTTTGGCCTCCCAACTCTCCTCTTCCCCTGGGTTCCAGTCAAGGGCCTGCCTGCCAATGGTGTCAGTTGGTTTGTGCAGGGTGTGTCCCATTCAGCCCCATTTGCACTTTTTGATGTCTTAGCTAGTGGCATTCTGGTTGGTTCTGGTTCTTTTCCCCAGACAGCTGTTGAAGATCTTTTCAGGCTTATTCACAGAATATGGCATAGCCATCGGTTGGTAAAGGTCTGCAGCTTGTTGTTGATGGTGTTTGTCACTCTTCACATTTCAGAACCAGGGTTAGTAGAACTGCCTTCACATTGATGTTGAAGATGCGGATCTTGAGTTACTGCTGAAGGATAAAGCTTGGGAGTTCCAGATGGGGCGTAGGTTGTTGAAAGCATGCCTGACCTTGTTGATGCGGCTTTTGATGTCATCGTCCGCTCCACCGTCCTTGTTGACAATGCTCTCCTTGAAGATGGATTGGGAGTTCCTGCTTGTTGTTGATTCTTATCACTTCGGTCTTCTTTCTGTTAACCTTTAAGCCAGTCTTTACTGCTTCCTCTGTTAACTTAGTTTGGTTTGTGCATGTTGTTTCCGATGAGATAGAAGACTAATGTAATCTGCAAAGTCCAGGTTCTCTAGCTGTTTGGTGAAGGTCCACTGGATACCGGTGTAGTTGTCTTGGGTCGTCTTGCGCATAATTCAGTCTATGACCATCAGGAAGATTGTTGGTGATAATATTCAGCCCTGTCTTGCGTCGGTCTTCATTACGAAAGGTTTAGTGAGTTTGCCGTTGTGAATAACTTTGCAGGATGAGTTTTCGTACAACCCTTGAATGATGTTTATGAGCTTAGGCGGAATGCCATAGTGGATCATCAGCCTCCAGATGATGTCCCTGTACACACTGTAAAATACCTTCTCAAAATCCATAAAAGTTATATAAAGGGAGGATTGCCACTCGATAGACTGCTCAATGATAATACGGAGGGTTGCAAATTGGTTAGTGCGTAACCTATCCCGGCGAAACCATGCTTGTTCTCTTGTTTAGTGCCTTCTTCAGTCTCTCTAGTATTACTCTTGTCAGGACTTTGCTGGGGATCGACAGCAGCATGATCTCCCGCCAATTGTTGCACTGGAAGGTCTCCTTTCTTTTGTAACTTAACCAGGTGGCTTTAACTGGACTAAACAGTACTTAACAGTCAACCAAGCTCTCAAAAAATAGTTAGGATAAGTAAATAATACTTTTTTTTCGTGCAGGAGGAAAAAAACGCAGCTCTTTCCAACGAAGTGAGGAGATAGGTGCTGTTGATCTTCGCGGTGGTATGTCTAAACAGGCTTCCAAAGATTCCACAGATGGCAGCATAGGCAGTATAAGCAGCGATTCATCTAGCGTGTAAGTAAAATTTGTCCTGAAAAGTGCGGATGAGTAACAATATCAACAAAAATTTCACTGCTGCTGGATCAATGAAAACAGTAATGTTTTAAAAAGTCTTCTCGTTCAGTGTCTTATTTACACAGAAGGATAGAAACACTTGACAATAATAGCGCTATGATATTGCTTGTAAACAAGAATCAAAATACATTAAATACAAGATTGGAAACAAAATTGCTCTGGTGGTACAACGTCATAAACTTTACCTGCAAATTTACCACAGCTAATAAAAGAGTTTTTATGCTAATGATATCTCTTTGGTTGTAGTATCACTGTCCTTATGACTGTTTTATATATATATCTGTGCAGGATGTGGCTACCATCAGGCATGCGACTAGGAGCAGATGGCCAATACGGAGAGTTTGTGGAAGGTTTGGGACCTTCTCAACTAGTGGGACGACAAGTGTTAGGAGCGCCTTGTCTTGGAGAGATACAGCTCGGCTTGTATGATCGCAAAGGTCACCTGGAGGTTGAGGTCATTCGGGCTAGGGGTCTCAACTCCAAACCTGGGGCTCGCGTTCTGCCAGGTGTGTGTGTGTGGTTTAGCTGTGATTGTGTTTGTGTATAATATATGTGGTTTTATAATGCCTCGTACATGTTTTATCATGCCTATTCGCGTGACAGTGAACGCAATTGCTTCAGTTGGTGAAAAAGAATTTAATCCAGCTTCGGATGGTTATTAAATTTTACTCCCCAGAGGATGGAGAGAATTTGTGGAGAAGGTTTCAAAAGGAATGTAATTTTGGTGTTCAAATTATCATTTCCGTATTAACTGTGTTCCTTCGCTTTACCCAAAAAAGATCTCTTTGATACTGCATGTCTAGGGGTAGAATTGAAATGACCAAATTCTCCGTACTTACATTAGAAACATATAGGCGTTCAATTCTAGTTTTAAGACACCCCCTTTTTGAAAATACCTTTAGTGTTTTTACACACACTTCAGTAACCGGAGGACTGGCAAACTGATCTTTCTAGATTTGATAACGACAGACCTCTATGAACAACTTTTACTCAGTTATGTTTGCTTTCCTGCAATTGTCGCAGCTCCTTATGTCAAAGTATATTTGCTGGAAGGCAAACAATGTTTGGAAAAGCAGAAAACAACAACTGCACGTCGCACGCTGGACCCACTCTATCAGCAGCAGCTAGTGTTCAGCGAATCATATCGAGGTCGTATTCTGCAAGTGAGTAAACTCATAGGAATATAGAAGTTTGTGCTTTCATGTTCTGTCGACACACACACTATACACTACACACACACACACACAAACGATGAACGAGAGGGCTGAGGTCAAATCGACTTTAAATGTTCGGCGTATGACTGATAATAATGTAATTCCCTTGTCTCCTCTCCGCTTCTTTCACTCGCTGCCTGCCACTGACCGTAACACCGTTTTAATTTGTTACTTGAAACACCTCTTTAAATCTTTGAAAACTCTTTATTGCCTTGAATGGATCAGTACGCTTTACGAGTCTTAAAATTGCTGTTTGCTAATGAACTTTGTGGCTGATCTGCAGTTCTTTATAACAGCTGATCCAAGATATTTGAAAAACTCAACTTTTGCAGTTTCTATCATTATCTAGTGTTTGTTTTTTTCCGATGAGCTTGCAATCTTTTTATATTTTTATATATTGACAGATATTTCCCTGTCGCTTGTCAGGCATTGTTCAGATTAAATTTTGTTCTATTTCTCTGTTTCATTTCTAATTTTCTTTCAGTTTAGCAACAACATCTGTTTTGAGAATGATTATGAATGTCATTACTACTATTATAATTATTTTACACGTAGGTTACTGTGTGGGGTGACTATGGCCGCATGGATAAGAAGGTCTTCATGGGCGTGGCTCAAATCTTACTCGACGACCTAGACCTTAGCAACATTGTGATTGGTTGGTACAAGCTCTTTCCAACGTCGTCACTGTTTGCCCATCATTCATCTACAACAGGCCTGGCTCAGATTGGACTACAAGACTCGAACACTAATCTCGAAAGTATTACCATGCGTTCTTAGTGACACGCCCCCAACTCCTGGCCAATCACATCTTTATTTTCTCCTTAATACACATGGACTTTCTACTATACCTTCTCTGTTTATTCTGTCCACAACAGGCTGTTTGCTGTTTCTTTATCGATTTATGTTTACTTTCTTTGTGATTATAAAGATTTACTAGGATATGATAGAGAGAAAGGAGCAAGAGTAGGTTTTATATTTTAAAGCCGAAACTTGTCCTTTTTATTTGTGTGAGTTGTGAACATGATGACATTTGAATATTTGAGCTAGCATGCATTCAAAATGCGAAAATAGGTGCAAGTTTATCACATGTTTAATTCAAGTGGGATTAAAAATTGTTTTAAATGTTACGCACGCGTATCACCCTCAGAAAAGACAAAAACGCGCATGCGCACAAACACTTCCATCTCTTTCTCTTCACCTTCTAGTGTTGTGAGTCAGATTGAAAAGAGATGAGAAACATATGCGGTGTTAAAAGAATGACTGAACTATAATTACCTTTTTTTGCCTCTCAAGGGATAGGAGAAAATGTTTTGTTTTCTTGGCAAAGAGTACACAATACTTTGTCGACTATCTGTTACCGATTTGAAAACTCTTGTAATATATACATGCACTACTTCTCTCCGCCTCAAAACTCACTCTTCCTCCGCCTGTGTATGTGTGTGCGTGTGTCCATACGTGTGTGTATATATACACACATATCTCTTGCACACAAATGTATAGTGACGTTACACACATGTAGTCCAGTTGAGGTGTTATGGACGCAGAAGTTCTTATCCATCACTAGTGCCTGCAAGCGTGCTTTAAGAAAAGACCTTTTTAAGACAAAAATAAATAATTTTTACGTTAAGTATAGACCAAAATCTTTCCAGTGAAAAGAAACACAACCACGATTTATTACAAGAGCATCTGCGACAGACGGAGATAACATCTTTAATCTCAGAATTGTTAAAACTTTCTATAATATTTTTTCTGAATTTTTCTGTATTTTCACTGGTATTCCAAATGTTTCTGGTTTGTTTTGCTTTGATTGATGTAACATGATGTGCAACCCTTACGAGATAGCAAACGAAGTGGCCGAAAGAGAATGTGAAGTAGAAAGTTGAATGTCATTTTATTTCCGATGTACTGTCTCACGTGTAAGATGTTGATTTCTGAAAATATACTATAATACTGAGAATGGTTTTAATTTCTGTCCCTTTCTAGGGATAGAACATAGAAATGACGTGTGTAACTTTTAACATTACATATATCACTGGTACATTCATGCAACTAGTGTATATCTGTTTTTTAAAACTTTATATGTACATTTGTGTGTGTGTGCGTGTGTGTGCACGCTTGTGTATGTGTGTGTGTAGCAAAAGTAGCAAGACTAGAACTAGTTTCTCTGAAAGAAAGACTGCCTTTACGGTGATGAAATGTGTGAAGTGCATTAAGCATTATAATATGTTTTCCTCAGTCTTTATTTTATCATAAAATATTTAAATAATATTAAATAAAACTGGGATATTACAGTGGATAGGTGGATAATACTTAAGGAGCTGCTTAAAAAATTAGTCTGTAAAGTATTCGTTATATAAATTATTATATAGCAAGCAACAACATTTTGATCGATAAATGTTGGCAGTATGGATATAGGCGACTTTGCTAATGATGTAACTAATCATCAATTAGCAAACAGTGGCATGAAAAAAAGGAATTGTCAAGGTTAAATCTCAGCCTGATGTATTTTATTTGCCTCATATGCAGTCACTTTAAGAATGTGCAAAGTAAAGCTGTCGTGCTTAATACAAGACTTTCTTAGTATAAAAAAAACCATTCCCTATCAACATGAACGTTTGAAGCGGAGTTCCGCTGATATTTCACTAGTTTTCTGCTTGTAAGGTCGAGAGTTGATAATGCTGCTGTACATCTGTTTCTGGTTCGGAGAGTATTCGTTGTTTTACATGATTTACTATTCGAATTTTTTAAGGTGCTGATGTGCATCTCATTCTTCTGAACTGAATATAGATGATAACAACAAGAATTGTTCTCACTGAATTGTTCTCGCATGAAAGGCTAGCCATTCTGTAAAATGCATGCGGTTTGCATCGACACAGAGGGGAATCTAGGAATGATAAAGGCGTGAAACGTTAGTGACTGGTAAGTTTTAGTCTAAAGTATTTCAATCCGAACAAAGTTTAATCTGCCTTCTACGGTGTTTATTTTACAACATACCTAAATCTGCTTCAAATGCGCTTACATCTGAACATGGGCGACACTGTTCTATAAATTCTAAAGTATGCAATATGTTTATGAGTGTTTATAATAGAATATTTTGTACGATTCATGTAAAGTGTGCTGAGAGCTCATCTCGACAGTGCGATATTCCTGGTTTCATAGTCATGCGTGTGTGTGTGTGTGTGAGGGGCGTGTATGTTATATTTCTAAACATGCAGTTAAAATTCTAAGGATATTGTGAAAATATTAAAACAAAAGTGACAAACTTTTTTATCGACCACCTTCCTACTTCTGTGGATGGCCTTCACGATTTCTTCTAATAGTTTATTTTTACAGTTTGCAATGTTTTGGGACTTTACTTTTTCATTTTAAAAGATGCCAGAATTTTTTCTTTTTATCGCTGTCATCTGATTGATACTGTAAATGATTTCAGTGAAAATGCTTTCATATATACACACTTCTAAAATGGAAATACTCTTCATTCTTTTTGCAGTCTCGGCTGATAAGACAATTTTGTAAATTGTTCTGAAGTCTTTGATTTTACAAAGCAACCGAATTCGTGTGCTATTGTGTTTTTACAGTGAAGACTTTAATAATAGATTTTGCATGGTAAACTGTATATGATAAATACACTAAAGTTGCCAATACTAGAACGTAGAGCAACTTTGCATGACACATTAAAATGCACTTGAGCCTTCAATCTTCTAAGCCATTTAATGGTTTGACCGTAGGTTAATACTAGGTCTAGCTTTTACATCTTACAAACTTTATTTTCGCTCAGTATTTTTATTTCTTTAACCTCTTTATATGCATTACTTCTGCTCGGCTTTTGCCGTCTTGAATTTTTGTGGTTTTGTGTGTAATACTGGATCTTCTAATACTCTATTGATGCAAATAGTATTTTAGATTAAATGCTAATATAATTTAAGCTTTGCTTGGAAGTGTCCATTAGGCGTAAAAATCTGAGCTGCACATGCAATGTGCATCGCTAATTTGTTTTCGTGAGAGGTGTTATTGTATAGTCTGGGAGTCTTTTTTAACTCTTTTAGAGTAACGTAACCTTCTCCTGCCGTGATATAGCCTTAGCCGCGGGCACGGCGTAAGCAAGCAAGCAAGCAAGCAACCAACCATGAGAGGTCATGCCGTAACCTCACCCTGCTTGTGGTGGTTGAGAAAATGACTTCTCAATGATGACTTACAAACTTTCGCATTTCGTAAACAGAAAGTTGGATTTTTTAATGTTCTCTCATTTCCGGATACATTTTACTTTTATTGTTTTCCTGTATGACTTTTATTCAACATTTAGAAAAAGCAAGAAAAATTAATCATTGAATGTATTGAATAAATGCAGTTCGTGATAGGACGAACTCTCAGAAATCCCATTGAAATGACTCAAAAATAAGGTAAGATAAGAGGCAGGATACTTCCAACTTTTTTGGCTTGCAGTATTCAAATGCTTTTGCTCACAGTACCTTTTACAATTCTTTTCTGCTGGTGAGTGACCCAGTCATGCACCATTTGTAGTGGAAGAGATTGCGAAAGAAGATGTAAGAGGAAAGAAACATTCATTACTTCTAGCTATGTATAGTGTGTACTGAGGGAAAAAAATCAACTGTGAGCAGTTTCTTTGTATCTCAGAAAGTTCCGACAAAACTATAAACGAAGAATGAGAGAATAAGAAGAAAGTATCAAGCTGGCTTCTAAATAACAGAAGAACAACCGCCAGAACCAAAAATATACTTTACTTTATAAATCAATAAGACTTTCGACTCACGAGAAAGTATGTAAATGAATCGAGAAATCTTTAAAATCCAAGTGATCTCATATTGTAGAATTTCGGCAATAAAGTAAATACTACCGCTTTTCTCGGTTTCCACAAATTTGTCGAATTTAAAGCAAGACATTCTTTGGTTATAGACGCAAGATTACGTTTGCTCTCAAAGACATTAGTTTTGACACAGACCACACAGGTCATTGGTTAAAAAACTGTCAGTTACATATACCACGTACTCAGTACATTTACAGTACCTACGTGAAAACGTATAAACAGGTGCATTTGTATGCACTTCACCATCTTGCTTTCAGCGACTGAAATATGATATAATGGAATTTCAATTTTCCTTTTAAATTAATTTGTTTTCATTTAACTTTATATAAGTAATATTTTAAATTATTTTGATAGAAGCCTTGTAAGGATCTTTTGGTCATTGGAAATGTTTCACTTAACAGATTACTCGGTCTATGGAACAACACATTCCACAAAATATTTTGTGGATTCTATTTTACTCAATTCAAAATGCATAAATGATCTTTATTTTAAGATATTTAAAGCATATTCTAAACAAAACCTGCCAACCTATAATGAGAAGATGTTGTCCAAAGAAATGTCCATGACGGTATTCTGTGGGTAGGGGTGTGGGTGTGGGTGTGGGTGTGGGTAAAAATAACGCACGAAAACATTTACAGGCTTCTCGTAGACATAGACCATCAGAGACCTGCATGTGTTGCACCTATTTCCCCAGGTAGGTTGTCACTTTGTTTCTCAGCAAACATTTGTAAGGAAAAAGGATAACAGGATTGTGCTGACAAAAATTCAGATTCGGCAATAGATATAGCAGAAGTTATTTTCAAGTCACTTTTTAAAATCTCTTGTATTTAGGTGCTGCCTTCATTCCACCATGTGTCTTAGAGGCATGGACGTTTGTACATATTGCTGAAATGAATGTAGCTACTAGAAACCCTATAATATTTTTAGTATTTGTCAATTATGTCTCTTCTTTTTTAACTCTTGCTCTTCTGCACATTGTTACTATCTGCTTTCGCTTCAGATTTACACATTCTGTACACTTTGTGTTATTAATAATATTCCAGATGAGTACAGGTTGCTGTTAACTACAGTTATTGTTCTTGTTACGCCAACCTGCGCAGGAGAAGAGGGGGCTAATAATCATACCCCATACTGTTCCCCAAATTTCTTTTCCCTTCTCCACTTCTGCATGTGCAGTTTGTATTTTATCCTGGAAATAAACATTTTTTATGCAGAGCATTGATGTTCTGTTACTTCTATCTGATATGTGTATTACTGTATTAGTAATATTTACAGGTATTTTGTTTTTATTTCTGTTTATACGCATTAAGTGCGATTTGATTGTCATTATCTACCGTTAATTTAATAACTTCACATAAGCAACAAACGTCAAAAAAGTGCACTCAACCAAGATCTATTACTAAACCACTAGCACATATTAGAATTGTGAGCACGTGAGTGGTCATCAATGAAGAAAAGTAATGTAAAATTATCAAAATAGTTTTATCATTTATTAGCATTGTAAGCAACATTCCTGAAAGTGAACGTCGAGACCTGGTGTGAAATGTATAACTTAATGTGTTTCTATGGTCGAAGGAAGCGGCCCGGTGGCGCAACGGTTAACGCTGTTAGCGCCTGTCACCAATACAGTGAAGGTTGGCTGCCCTGAGTTCATTTCTCGTCTCGGGCACGCTGATCTTTCTCTGCACGTGGCATCTGTTTACAGGGCTGGCTGCTCTCCGCCAAGGACGGTCCCAAGCCCGGCTGAAAAAGGAGGAGGGTTGGGCGTGGGGCCAGCACCCCCACCCCGTAAAACAAATCCTTGCTACCAAAACATCGACAACAGTCTTAACTGTATTTTTATTGCTTAACTGTTAAGACTGTTTGAAATAACTGTTAAGACTGTTTGAAATAACAATAGACAGTTAAGACAGTTAAGACTGTTTGAAATAACAATAGCAATAACAGTTAAGACTGTCTTAACTGTTAAGACTGTTTGAAATAACAATAGCAATAACAGTTAAGACTGTAGTCGATGGCCTATGCCCCAGGAGGGGCGAAGGGCCTAAAAAATATATATAAAAAAATGGTCCAAGGACAATGGAGGTGAAATTAACTGTCCTGGGCAGAGAGAGAGAGCAAGAATACTGAGTTACGCAAGCTTCTATCTCCCGGGAAGATATTAATTGCTACCACCCAGAGCAAGAAAGCGAATGTAGGTGATTGACTACCTGCAAAGTAAATACGTTTCCACATGGTGATAGTCGGGAAGTCAGTCTTGCGCACATAATCGAACATAATATACTACCATCGACAAAAATGTATGTCTCACTGTTACTGCATCAGGGTGAACTGTTTATATCATAACTGTTAATATCATAGCGATGTGGCCCAAAAAGAAATGAGATCACATTCGACATCCGATCTTCATTAAGCAGGTCAGGAGTGGTTTAAATCATTCGTATCTTTCTTTCAGTGTTTTTGCTTTTTTCCCTTCTCTCTCTCTTTGAAGAAAGCTGTCGTAAGAACGAAAACTACTTATGACATTGTAGTGTTTATAATGCTAATAATGTTAATAATGCTTTTAAAAACCATATCACAATTGTTTGTCGCTTTGCTTATGTTGATGCTTATTCTGCCAAAGTTAGGCTGTATTGAAGATTTTTAGGAGAACTAACTTCAGTAAGAGCAATCAATCAAAACACATGTACCGTGTAAGACAAGGAGGCTCTCTCAAAATGCACTATTTGTATTTTTGAAGGAGATTTCTGCAAAACACGCAAGAAAGCACAGTCGGTCACAAAAGTTTACCTATGTAGGCACGTGTCTTCTGAAAAAATAGTTAATGAAGCATAATAGACTGACATGAACTGTCAATAGACAACAATGGTCCGAGTGAGTGGTATGGGGGAAGGGCTGGTCATCTGAAAGACCATATCGCTTCGCCTACATTGACCTCCCTCCTGAGTCGAATGAACTCCCGTCATGAACAAATCGTCCCACGTAAGACAGCATCTTACCAATACCAAAAGTCGAATCGACCAGGCCTCTATTTTTAATAAATACCCTAAGGAGTAACACCTGTTTCGTATTAACCGAACATCTGTGTGTGCATTTAACATCTTTGTTACACATGCAGTCTTTTCATCCTTTCTGTATGCTACCATATTCAGATGGAAGTACACTGACACTGGCTTCCAAGTCCTTCATCTTTGCCCAGTCCTGTAATTCTCCTCTTGCTAGAAGCACAAAGATAAGTCCTCCGATACTGTAAATGCTCCCAGAAACGATGAAGAAGATATTCCATTGTGATCGTGTTTCCTGGAGATGAAAATTTAGCAATGATCTGTTTTATAATGCAGTAACTGCAGTTTTCAATCAAAGAATGTAGTCAAAAACTAATATTTGGTACGACAAACAAAAATTTGGTAAAGTGGCGTTTTCAAACCAAATTCTCAGCGGACACATGACATAATTTTGTATAGAGGATGTTTTTCTGGACATATTTTACGTTCGCTACCAACACTCTTGTCTGTGCATTTGTTCATTACATGCTTGATTACTACAACTCCTTGCGTGCTGGCTGCCCTGTATACCTTCTTCACAAACTCCAGAAAGTACAGAACTCTAATGCTCGTCTGGTGCTTAGAGCTAGGAAACCTTTTCTACACTGGCTTCCCATCCGTTCTGGTATCCAGTAAAAACTGTCCCTACTGTGTTTTAATTTCTTTGCTGGCACCAGAAACATATGGCCACAGGATTTTTAGTTAGTGTGAAGCGAAACAATGGAACTCTCTCTCTCTCTCTCTGTGTCCTTCTTTATCTGCCACCTTTTTCTTCTTATTCCTTTTCACCCCCAGTGGAGTACTGTTGTTTATTCTTTATTTGTTATTTGTTTGTTTTCCTGTCCCTCATATGCTGTCCATGTTTCGTGCTTGTTTTTAAGCACTAAGAACATACTCCTTAGGAGTGTGCGTATGAGCTTTATTAATTTTCCATTTATTATTATTTTTAATTCAGTTACACTTTTTCAATACCTTAGCCTTCAATAGCTTGTGTAAGAAAAGAACAGTTACTGTAGACTGTACAGATATCACCTTCCCACCAGTGGCAGAAAACAAGGTGCCCACCATTCTTAACATCAATGATTCATCATCATCAGAAGTGGTCATCATGCAGTTTGACAATGTTGCCTGGGCCTATCAGCTATAGACTGTGATAGGTGAAGGAAACAAATATGCAGTGATGCTACAAGCTGGTTTTGAGACCAGCATCTATGCTTATTATGTTTGTGTTTTTCTTTTAGTAAAGCGCTTTGAGCCGCTTTGAGTCAGTCATTAATGGTGGAAAAAGGCACCATAGAAATGAACGTATAATTATTATTAAATCACTCCCTTGTATGGCCCGCTACATGTGTACCATTACATGTACTTGGGAAAAGGTAGTTCAGGATAGGCAAGTAACAGCTTCTCAATGAGACAGCAGCATTCATAGAGAAATCCATCAAGTAACAGCCACTACATGTCGTGAAGTAAAATATATGAATTATGACCATAAGTATTATTCCTTATACCATAGTTGTCAATAGTTGGAATTATTGTCAATTGACTAATCCGCCTGCCCGCTTTCCCTCGACTACCCCGAAAGGCCTAGCTGGAAAATCTCTCTCTCACCTGCACAGGTAAAGAGTCCCACCTTCTCCCATTTTTGTTCAGTGACAGGATTTGATGTAAGGACAATACGCTATTTAATTCATAAGACAGTGTTCTGTGGGCAAGCAGTGACTGGCAGTAATGTCATCGACGAAACCAACCAACAGTCGAGTGCTCGACGACAACCTCCACTGATGGGCTCCTGCTTTGCAACTTGACTACACTTCAAAAGATACATTTAAGATGTAGTTTGCAGGTATATGTCGTATTATGTCTGAGAATAAATTGAAAATATTCGACAGTAGCAACATTAGTTGAGAAAATGTTTTTACTGATAATGGGTTCAGTGCTATTGAGAATAAATATTTTGGGTTGGAATTTGAGGGATAGCCAGGTCTGTAGTGAATTATTCTATCGAGATGTGGAATGGAATGTGTTGTTCTGATGTTACATGTGTGCTTCTGCTACAATTCTGCTACTAAAGACCTTATTACCGAGCTGCTTCATGTTCTAAATCTGTTATAGAGCAGATCCACACATGGTTCGCCCTAGACAAGAGCTGGAAGTGTCTGGTCAAACTTAAGTGGCGAACTCTGCGATGCTACTGAACTTGATGAAAAATCTTCATTAATTAGGTGTTTCTATGGCCGCAGACTTTCACAATTTAGTTTTTAAACAATGGATTTGATCTTTTCCCACGTAGGAGTCTCTGTCTCACAAAGAGAATAGAGTTATTTGATCAGATTAAAATCTGAACTACAGAAATACTAAAGAGAGCTATAATTTTATCATCTTGGCATTAGCTTGCCAAGGGATCCTCTGAAAACCATTCTAGCTCATGTGCCGTGCAAGGTCCTAAACCTCGAAAAATCAGCAGCATCCTAAGTCAAGAGGGAAAAGAATAGAAGAACGACAGAGAGGAAATTGAAATGGTTTGGTTGATTAATCAGTAATGTACTCAATTAATTTTATGAAGAGAGCATAGTTAGAGCACGTTATATACATATAATATTAAAAGTACTATAAGTAATAATAAACGAAACATTAAATATGTGCATATTCTCTCCCCTGTATGATATGCTCGGTTTTTTGGTATTACAATAGGATGTACTCATAAGCAAAAAGTTTTAGAAGAAAAACGTAAGGAAAATATCTCACGTGTTTTTCTGTTAGAACTCCTACGAGTGCTGGACCAATAAGACCGGAAATGGTGCCAACTGTATTCGTGAGCGCGAAAAGAACAGCTGCAGAAAACAAAAAGCAATTATTAGAATCGAGTGCTGTCTCTTACTGCACGCGGGGAACCTAGTGGTTGGAGTGAAGGTGTCCATACTCAAAAGCTTTTTAACCAGTTGATGTAGTTGTGAATTGGTACCTGAATCTGTCTTTAAAGGATTGGGGAAGGGAAAGAGGAGCACAACACATAAAAGGCAAGCCCTAAGATAAGTGAAGTCATTAATATGCACCTAAGGTCGTGTGAGGTCATGGGACTACCATTACTTAGTCCTTTGCTATCAGCTACGAACAGATCGCTTCGCTTGTTAAAACTAGTTCTAGGTGCAGTCCCATCATGATCGTCTAAATGAATATAGCGAACGTATTGATGTCACAAATATCTTTTACTGCAAAGAAGTGTCAACTCTATCTTGACTATTAATGGAATCACATGGGTATACTACGCAGACTTACCAGCAAAGGCAGGAGCGATGTCCAAATGATTTACGCTATGACCAGCAATGGTAAAACCGGAGAACCCCATGGCCAGTGTTAGTAATGAGACTGTCAGGGTCCTCTGACAACCAGGCAGATAAGTTGTTACTAACAATGCTACTGCTGGTCCAAACAATCCTGTTGGAATTTTAAATGGAGTTTAAGAATTAAAGTTGTCAAATATAGCAAGTCACGTGACCCTTTGTTACAGGTCCTTCAGCTGAGATTTTGGGTAAGATCCCATAGAACATAGGAAAGTGGTGTGAGACGGAGAGTTCTGATGGCTGAATACTTACAAAACTGTATTTCCATGTCTGATATCAAAGCGCTGCCTACTAAACATTTACTTGAGGGTTAAATATTTTGATAAGATAAGTAGGTCGCATGTGTGTCAGTTTTACTCACCCACGGACACCATTAGTTTCCGCACAACAGCCGTGGAAAGTCGGTTAGGCTTACGGAGGTGGTCAGCCAGAGGACCAGCAACAAAATTAACAATCCACATAACCAAGTAAGGAAGTGATGACAAAATCCCGTTCTGCAAGTAAAAATGAATTTAGCTGGACTTTTTTTATTATTTCAGAAAATGATCAAATTTAGTTTTTAAACCTTAAATTGAAAATTCCTTTTCTTAAGGGGCATATATGCGCTAGCAACTGAGGTGGTGGTGATCTTAGGGACCAGTCCCGCTGCCCAGGAGCGTCCCTGTTATACTATAATGTTATTTCACACTACTTAATTCTGCTTTCTATCTAGTAATATATGAGAATTATACGTCCAGACAGGGGAAAGTAGACTGATTATTTCAGTGTAAAAATCGTTTGATTAAAGGTGAGCGTGCTGTTTTCCTGCATCTTGCGGACTGTCGTTGTGTACGTTTCTTGTTGTTATGACTAGGTGTGCTTGCAACAAGGTATCAACAGATTACGATTCATCACAAACTCCATGCTACATTATTTTTGTTAGTGCTTCTGTTTTTTCCTTGAAAATAGCACTGGTCCTCGAAACAACGAAATCACAAGATGTGCCATAACTTTCACCCCGAATACCACTAGAAATGCAAACATCAACATCTTTTGATTGCTCATGAAGTATTTCCTACAGCCTGTGCAACACCAAGTGATAAATTTTCGTTCCTTGAAAACCGTTTAAGTGAAAAAAAAAACAGATATAGAAAATTTAAGAGAAGATGATTGGCGTGTTAAAAGCAAATGCGATAAAACCCGTGCCCGATGTGTTACACTTTTCATTTATTCTTACCTTTCTTCTTTATGTTCCTTGGTTGATTCTCTTCTGTTGTTTGCTGTGTATATCATCCTTACGTCGTTATATGTATTATTATTATTCACTACGTTGCAAAGAGTGTCTAATACTGCGTTATTTCGTCCGTCTGTTCACTAGAACAGAGCAGGTAGGAACAAAATGCAGAGCCGGATTTGTAAGATATAAAATGCTACATATGCACCTAGGCATTTCTGTATGTTACATAACCAAAACATCCCTAGGCTGAGTTGTGACAATTTCCAGAAGTACATATAATTTTTTTACTTGTTTAATCAAAGACATTGCTTTTAAATAATAGTACCTCATTAATATCAAAGTTGAGAACCTCCTTCATGAATTTTGGAAGACACGTCATCAGAGCAAAGCAGCCCCAGTCATTGGCAAAATGTGCGCCCATGATGGCATAGAGTGCAGGTGATGTCAGAATAGCGCGCCACGGCGTCTGAAGCTCCTGTCGATGCAGTTCAGAGTATTTTTTATTGCATTATTTACAAAATATCGCTGGCTGCTGCTGCTGCTGCTGCTGCTGATGATGATGATGATGATGATGATGATGATGATGATGATGATGATGATGAACGTACGCACGCACGCACTCACACATACTATTGGAGGAGAAAAAGGTCAAAGTTCAGAAACGTTTTGAAGGAAGCTGTCATTTATCCCTACACTTCGACACTGACCGTGGTTGCCTAGCTGAGAGTGGACGTGAAATAAGGAGGAAGTGAACTCCCCAGCAACAGGACCTGTCCAAAAAGTGACAAACCTATTTCCAGACCGACCGCTACATCGAGAGACCTCCTAGATGGCTAGCCAAACATTACTGAGGGGAACCACCACGGCCTAGACTGCCGAGTCCGTTCCCGACTGACTCTAGGACTGTAACATTTAGTGATTCAAATGAGTTCTAGCATTAAATTACCTGTTTGGATTGGTACAGTTACTTTTATCTATTTCAGTTTCGATCTGCAATATTGCTATAGTAATAAAGAACTGACTATAGTAATACAGAGCTATAATACTACTATAATAATATGGAAGTATAATATCACTAAAGTAATATGTAACTACAATATTACTCTAGTAATACTACTATGTAGATATGACGCAGCAAGTGTAGGTTGCATAGTGTAATGTAGGATGTCAGACCACTGGAGGTCACGGGGGGGGGGAATTGGTGTTTTACGCCGTGTTAGCAGCTAAGGCTATATTACGGCAAGCAGCCAGCCCTGTACACAGATGCCACGTGCAGAGAAAGATCAGCGTGCCCGAGACGAGAAAGGAACTCAGGGCAGCCAACCTTCACTGTATTGGTGACAGGCGCTAACAGCGCTAACCGTTGCGCCACCGGACCGCTTACTGGAGGTCATGGTCACGTGGTACACTGACAACTGAATGAGCGTCATTGCAGTAACGTAGCAAGGCAGCGACCGACCCCAGCACTCGTGGCTAATAAGGTGACATGGATTTCCAAGAAAGAAGATAGAATTCGGGTGTCTTCTATAACATTATCATCGACAAGTTCACTAATACAATGATAGTTGTGTTTATGCTCTGCAGGAATGTATTGTGGATGTGTCTGTGGCGACGTAAATGACAAAAAACTTGAAAAGAGAATAAAAATATTCAGTTGGAAGTCATGACGATTAAGAAGCAATCAGATTCAGTACGAGTAAAAGCATCAAACAAAATGGAGATCATGTATAAAATACTCTTCAATTACTTGTAGTTTCATTTATCTCTCCTAGTACTTAATAATTCTTTACAGTTTATTGGGTGAAAATATTTTTTAATTGTAAAAGGGAAGAGGATATACAAGGATATACTAGACAATAGAAAACAGATGTTACACTGGATAGATAAGCAGTGAGACTGACTTGGTATGGATGTCTTCCAACAGTTGACTCGATGAAGTAACGTTCACTGTCTGTGATACGAGGATGGTGTGCGGGTGTCTCATGTGCAAACAACAGCCATCCAAGTGCCCATAAGATTCCTGCCCCGCCTATCCAGCAGATACTCATTTGCACTCGTTTTACAATTTTCATATTACAAAGGTAAGCTACATTACAAAAACATTAAATTTTTCACAAAACATCACTGAACAAATATGTCAGAAAGAAGACCATTCATATGATATGAATTTTAAAATAATCTAGCACACTACAAGGCTACCTTATTAATACTGTCTTCAATGTTTATGAACTAACAATGACATAAAATGGATAAAATCTGTTTTGAACGAATAAAGTAGCTTCTCGGGGAAAGATTTGCAGTGCGAGAGCAGCAGTATCAACTGCTAGAGCAAAGTTGGTGTATGTAGAAGTGGGTGGTTGGTAGTTCTAACGTATAGTCCGGATAGGACTGGGACCCCTTTGAGATGAGCCTGTTTGTTGTAGTATGTATTTGTACCAATTGTATGGTTGATCAATTTTTATTGTTGTACTTTAACTTACACGTTAAGTCTTATGGAAGAGCTGAGGCAGGGGCTCATGAGCCGTGTTGTGGGAATTGTGATCCACTGACGTGTGATTATTGTTTGTAATGTTCCCCTGCAAGATTTTGCTAACGCGGTGGAGGGTAAGGGTTACACCGTAACAGACACCTACGTACCTAGATGCCCGGGACAATTTTTGCGTTTGACATGAAAAGGTAGAACATCGTTACAAGTTACAATATTAAATACAAAATAGCTAATCTGAACAGTCGATTGGGTTGTAATTAAGCAACTATAACGCATACCGAAAATGTAGAATACACTAGGCCAGCCCAGACTGTTTGTGCTACAAAGGATTCCAGCCACCAGAATGCCAACCACTGTGCCTGCCTGACAGCCTGAATACGTAAAGGCCACCATTTGGCTCCGCTCTGCAGATGGCGCCCATTTGGACAGTAGGAGCTGCATGGATGGAAATACAAGTCCCTGCCAGAAACAAATTATACATCATTTATACAGAAACATTAGGTACTTGCTTCATTTCACCATTTCATTGACTGCACGATTTGAAAGTTTGAGAAATAGAGTGCTACAAAAAGATTTGAAACTATAGAAAGAAGATATTTCGTCAATTATTCAGTGATTGCGCAGTACACACTCTTCAATGGTTAAAGCAGGAGCGGGACTGCAGACTATTGCCCTTATCGAGATATACAAATATAAAGCGATGAGTGAAAGAATAACATGCAAGCACATAAACTATATTGAACAAACAGAAAGAAGTCATTCATAATCATAATCATCACCACCACCACCTCTCTCTTAACTGGTACCCGCCGGGCTCGGAGCAAGCCAGCGTGCTCTTACTATGGAATGCGATGAGACCCGCCAGTGCCAAAGGCGCGCCATCGAGGCTCATCTTGAGCCACCTTGAACAGGTCTCCCAGTGGGCAGTCCGGCTGTGTTCACCTTTACTTTATATCCTGTATGGGCTCATGCAAGGCGGCCCGGTGGGGCAACGGTTAGCGCTGTTAGCGCCTGTCACCAATACAGTGAAGGTTGGCTGCCCTGAGTTCATTTCTCGTCTCGGGTATGCTGTTCTTTCTCTGCACGTGGCATCTGTTTACAGGGCTGGCTGCCCTCCGCCAAGGACGGTCCCAAGCCCGGCTGAAAAAGGAGGAGGGTTGGGCGTGGGGCCAGCACCCGCACCCCGTAAAACAAATCCTTGCTATCCTTGCTATGCCCCAGAAGAGGTGAAGGCCTTAAAAAAAAAAAAATGGGCTCATGCTGACGGCAAGCTGGTTTTAGACGGTTGGTAACTGCTACTTGCTATCAGTATTAAATACTTACTGTTTTTGCCCTTCTTTGGGAGAGGTATGACCAGCGACTGTGTTCATTCTTAAGGCCATTGCATGGTTTCCTATATTTTCCGATACAGGGTTAGTGAGTGCCTTGATTGTCGCTTCCCTGCCACCTTTGAGCAACTCCACTGAGACGTTATCAATCTCTGGTTCCTTTCCTTCCTTCAGGTTGCAATTGAACAGTTCAATATGTTCTCGTAGAATGTGTAGGCCTGCATATGAATTCTTTCGTTTTGTGTTCCTTACAAAAGATTCGGAGCGATCTCCTAAAGCATTTAGTTGAATGCCTACAGCCTACCCATAAATAATGGAGGTGTAATGGAGATGTCTTGCTGATCATTGAAAGAAGAGGCAATGGCAATAAAACAGTGCTCAGCAAGCATATGAGTACATCGTTGTACTGTGTCGTGATGGTTGTGAAAGCCAGCTCCACATACAACTCTCCTACGTTTTTCCTCCAAAACTTGAGACCTCCTTTGATGGAGTTTAATACTGTATCAATAAATCATTGAATCCAAATAAAGCTAATAAATAGTTTAATCACGTATTAGGCTTCTACGATCTTGATAGTTGGCAATGAATTTTTATTTTGAGGAGTACATTAATACTGATCACTTTGATTAATTGGCGTTACGTGCATAGCTTACATGCACTGTTTCCGTGTTCGTTTCTGCGTACCTGTGAACATCCTTGCAAGGCCCGCACACAGATTAGTGCCCACACACTAAATCGAGCTGCTTCAGGAGTCAGCAGCGAGAGAGCAGAACAGATCATCAGCGAAATTCCTAAGACTGTCCTGCCGCCAAAGCAACGCACCAAAAAGCTGGCTGGAATTTGTGATGCAAAGTAGCCGTAGTAGAAGGCAGAAAGTACAAAACCTTGAACAGTGTTGCTCCAGTCGAATTCTGCCTGCATGCACAGATTAACATCTCAATTTTTTTATAAACGATTTCTGCTAGCACAAATAACTACTGATTTTGAGAAATCAAATGCGTTTTAAAAGTAAAATAGCATAAATTAAATCTTTTACCTTGCAATAGGCAATTCAACTAGATGATTTATTTTCATTTGATTAACAGCGCTTATTTATTAATTCATTACTCTGACAATAACAGTACTTCCTGTCACCCACAAAGGAGCATCAGGATGTTTGAGTTATCAAGCCGTCTACAACGGACTTTCAAGAAAACATCGTTTTATCGACGATTTACTAGAAATCAAAGCTGATAAAGTTAAAAACATTCTCCTACCGTGTAATTTCTGTTTGATGACTCAGCTGTAGATGCATAGATGCAATCCGACGAATTGGGGAGGTTAAGATTCATTCCAGAGCTATTGGTTGTCATGGCTACCAGAGTGATCGTCATGTTTACACGCAAGATGTACATGACCGCAAACCCAAGAAACGCCCACGTGACCAGCGCGTGACGTGTTCCAAAAGTAGGTCGCCTGTCTGATAGACAACATTCATGTTCTTCACGTTATATTTAAACTTGTTGACTATCCTAGGCAAACACCCTCCCTTATCCTGCCCCATCCCCCCATGTATACACGAAGATCATTGATAACAATAATATATTGAGAACATATGATTATCACATTTCAAGATCGCGTTAAGAGAAGGATGGCTGAGTCAACATTTTTTCAAAGCTCGTGATGACTTTGTGTGCTTCCTTCCACACATATGGTCGTCTGTGTTGAAGTAGACTGTTCTTCTGGCTCGCAATAGTTTACAACGACTGGAGAGAGAGAGCTTACTTACGTAGGACATCTTTAGTGTTCTCGTCATCCTTAGGAAGTATTAATGCATCGCCACTTGAAGCAGAGACGCGTTTTCCGCACATTATCCTTCACCAACCTGTGTTCATTGAAAAGATATATTTTAATTTCATGCCACATTTTTATGACTAGTGTTAATAACAATTAAGTGCAAGGTAAAATTTCATGTTACAAAACCATGGAATACAAAGTATTTCTACTCTTGCTGGTAGTCTGTCGCTAAAACAATATTGCGCTATGTATTGGACGAAAAAAGACTACAAATGTTTGCATTGTTGTGCAGTCTTTCTTCAAGACTCTTATCTCTCGCTGTTATACTGCTTCAAGCTAGTTATGTACAGTAAAGGGACGAGGCTGTACAGATAAGCAACGGTTTCAGTTACGCGCTCGGGTACTAAACATCGTCACAGACGCGCACATGCGAGTCCAACACTCGCGCCGTCGGTCGGACATTCGCACATTCGCACCATCTTTACTCTGCAATCCTACTCTTTGTCTGGCAGCATCGAACCGTCGTTTGACGACGCATCTCCTCCTTGGATTCATTGTTATTAAGATTACTCCTCGTTATTTTGTCTCTGATCATTTTTTAACAGTTGCACAGAATCCGCATAGCTTTGGTTGCCCATTGAAACAAATTATTTTAACAAGAAGAATTTGAGCTTGGACTGACATAACCCATGTTTGCATAATTCCGAAAAGCGACATCAGAGAAAAAGAATGACAATTTCATCTGTGTCCACCATTGGCCTGAGTACAGGTGGCATGTGCTCAGAAATCGGCCTGTATAACTAACGATAGATGCGACTTGATTAATCTACCAGAGAAAGGAAATACTGCTAACTCACATGTCTTCATCTTTCGGAAAAGAGAACACCAAAAACCTTTAGTTGGAGAGTTGAGCAACTTCGCGTGAACAATGATAGTCGCAGGGTGTGGCCGAGGTCAGACACGAGTCAGAGTGGTTTCTCTTGATCCTCTCTGGTTCAATGACCTGTTTTGCCTAACTGCTGTACGAGATTCACGAGATCAAACTGGCTTGTCATTAAATTCACGTTGACTGTTCACCCAAACAACAAATTCATACACATACACACAAGAGTTGGAAGGAATTCCTCACTGTTGATCCAAACACGATTAATAAAAATGTAGAAAATATGAAGGTGGCCTTCCCATTGTTTTGAGCAGTATATTTCTTTGTTTCCCATTCAGCCGTTGGAGGGTGTGTGAATGCAAAAGAGTGATTGTGTAGTGTGTTGTAACGTGTAACATTGATAAGTTATCTACTGCATGACAACGCCCGTTATACATCATTGCGAAAGTCACCGGCATAAGCTTGTTCGGCCATGTCACCCAGCATGACACTTTATCGAGGATGAGATAGTTTGAGATTCAGAGCTAGACGGGTACGGGAACGGGTGGCGACATGGAAACGCACGCTCTACGTCATCGCCTGATTAATGCAGTGAACTGTGACACACCTGGACGTGTAGAGTCGTGATCAGGACCTGTAGAATATATATACAGTCACCTTTCCTGACGTATTAGAGATTCACATTAGCACTCGTCCTTGCTGTATGTCATTTTTTCCTAAAAGATAAATCTATTAAACAAAACCACATCCAATGGTTAAAAATATTATTTTTAAAGAGTAACATTGGGCTGAAATTAGAAGCTTTAGTGTCTGCATCTAATTTTCTTCTTCATTTTTTTATACTTATTTTGCTATTTACTTTCTTTTCTTATTTTTGACTGAGTAAAACTAAGTAAAAATTAAAGGCCCGTTTCTGCTTATACAAGTTTTATTTTTATACTTTTTCTATATTTTGCTTGATATTTCACATACAGTCAAATCTCCCTACTATGCAACCCCTCTACTATGCCACTCTCGGTACTATGCCACTTTTGCTAGGTCCCGACGATAAATTCAATGTAAAAAAAATTTACTATGCCACCCCTACTCTCGCTACTATGCCACTTTTTTTGTGACTGTTAAAAGACACAAGTTGTGAAATTCCGCGCAGTGCTCGACTATTATACTGTATGGTAGTGTAGGACATCGCAGTTAGGTGGATGGAACCTAGCACGCACACAGGAGGGTGGAGGCTGGCAATGTGGGGGGGGGGTGGTGGTCGCTGGCCGGGTGACACCCACGTGAAGAGGAAGGTGTGAGGGGGTCGACTAGCGACAGGATGCAGGTGCGCGGATGTGGTTGGAAGGGGTGGAGGATGAAGAGGTGAGGGGGAGAATGAGAGGAGACAGCTAGCGAAGCCGACGATTCTTGAGAGTTTGGACCAGACTTGGGCAAAGGCCTCCTGTCTCTGACCGGCCGCCCGCCATTATATATATACTATACATACAGTATTAGGTAAAACTGAGTTAACTATATTAGTCCGGCCCTCTAAAACCATCCCAATTTCTCATGCGGCCCTTGGAAAATTAATTGCCCCCCTGCTTTGGACTGACGGGTAACTTGAACAAATAAAGCCGTTTTACGAACCCTCTCTACTATGCCACTCTCGCTACTATGCCACTTTTGCTCGGTCCCGGTAGGTGGCATAGTAGGGAGATTTGACTGTATACACATACACACATACACACACATCATTCTTATGGAGGAGTTCATGACATTTATAAAGTGTCTGCACACATGCTACACACACAGACTTGCACATGCACAAATAAACTTATGAGCCCAAACGAATTTTTACCAGCGATCGGTACCAGTCAAGGGACGAATAAAGGAATGAATATTCGAATCAGTGAATGAAATGTCAACAACCAGGTTGCTGACGTTTCTAACCCTATGTCAGGTGACACCCGACTAAAATGAATTGCAAAGCCTCGTTCCATATACAATTCGATTCGTTAATACCTATAATAATAGAAATTAAAGATATATTTATACATAGAATTCATTCAATAGTTATAAAAGTTAATTCACATATAAATGATTTCGATAGCAACTTCTAAGCATAATATAGATGAAATTCGTTTGTTTCCCATTCGAACATTATTGAATGCATTCTATAGGTAAAGACGAAAAAATTGTAAAAATTTCCTTTTTGCGCCCTTAAGGAGGAAACAGGGGCACGCGGAGAGAAGCAGTGAATGGTAGCTCTGTGAACAGGTGACAGACTTAAAGCGTGTTTTTAAAAAAGCTAATGTAAAACTAAACTCACCTTAAACACCGAAGATTTCATCCACTTTCGTTAGAGAGATTTTTTCATTGCCTTCCTATCTCATTTTACTGTCAGTAAAATGAGATCTGTCATGTGCACCTTTCGATAATGTTATCAAAAATTACACTTGATAAGCGACATACCACTTGATACTGTGGTGAACGCAACCCTTACATGTGATAACGTTATGAATTCACTTGTATAACCGTTGACCCCACTCTTTTAGGAGGCTGGATGACCTGTTCAGACCCCCACAGAAAAGAATCAGACAACGACAAACGTGACTTTGGAGAACGTGCATCAATATATCTGTTCGTGGTTCTAAAATGTTTTTCCTATATATACATAGTGTTTTGGTTGAATTTAAATGAGTTATGTCTACTGACTTAAATTTGCTTTGGTGGGAAAACGCACGCAATAAAAATAACCTGTTTCTCTGTCAAGCACTCAAAGTGTTAACAGCATGCCGCAGAAGCTCATTTGTTCGAAAAGAGCTTTTGTAAAGCCTAACCATATATCTAACCAACCCGAATGGTATACCGGTAGGTCCGTCTAGGCGATATAAAATTAACCTGTATAGGCTATAAATTTCAGCCTCTAAAACCCATCTGTCAGTTAATTGTCCGGCAACAAAAAACGCGATCAACGAGCGCCTCGAACAATGTATTACGTCATGCTAGTACACGAACAGTGTATTACGTCATGCTAGTACACCTATCACAGCATTGCAAGCAATTAACACCAAATAAAGAGAGAATAAGCGCATCTCGAATTACTCGACCGCTGAAAGTTTGGATTTATCGTGCTATATATTTTAGAAGCGGAGGAAACTGCACATGCGATTCTATCGATGATCTCACAAAATACGTCTGCTGACTGATACCCAGACACGATCAGCCTTGAGAGCTGATGGCATCAAGATCGCCGCACACCTGACAACGATGCAAATGAATCAACGAAGCGAAAAAACATAGTAAACTGGGCTTCTTTAAAAACAATTAGTTAGAGAGAAAGCTCTGCCTAAGCTACCCCACCCGCTCGATGAGGCCGGCCACAGCAGTGGCATCTGAAGGGAACAGTCTTCCACCAAGGTAACTATACAGACAATTCGCCAATGCTAGAAGATACTCCAACTGACCCGATAACCACTGCCAAAAATTCATCTTGCCACTCTTTAAGGTTTTTTCAAGCAACTCTATCGAACTAATGGAGTAGCAAGAGTGAATAATTCTGCCATACACCTCAGAAATCCACGCTTGATGTCAATATGTTGAACAATTATCGCCCAGTGTCCAACTGGTCTTTTCTCTCAAAGATCACAGAGGAAGTAGTTTTGACACAGCTCTGGGCCTACATACTAGAGCACCAGCTCATCCCCTATGCTCAGTCAGCATGTAGACCTGTTCACAGTACTGAAGCTACTTTAATTAAAGTGACCACCGACATATTATCTTCCCTTGACAGTGATGATGTTTCTGCCTTAACTCTACTGGACTTAGACATGGACCACTCTCTGCTCCTTCATAGACTACACACCCTCTACGGGATTTCTGGACCTGCACTAGTGTGGTTTAACTCCTAGACTGTGTTCATTGATGGTCAAACATCTCGCCCTGCTCCACTTTCTTGTGGCGTCCCTCAAGGCTCAGTACTCGGCCCAGTTCTGTTTATTCTGTATATGAAGCCACTTTCATCTTGCATCCAGTCTCACAGCGTTTCTCATCAATCATATCATGGGCGTGTATATGCCAGGGAGTATTTGGAAAGTTTTTACCCTGACTTTTTTATCCTGGAGTATCTGGCCTTAGTAACCGGCTAGGAACCACTTACCTCAGGAGTTACTTGCTAACCACAAGTACCAAGAAAGGAAGTTGTGGTCACTCATCTACAAGAGGCAGCGCCAATTTGTTTTAATGTCTGTCCCCTAGTGGAGGCGTCAGTGATTTTGTTTTCACATATTCATGATATGTATATATATCTACTTGAATCAGTGGAACATAAGGTTCCAGTGACCGTAGTCATAGTAGCATTGTCAAAAACAGTATCACGTGTGAACTGCATAAAAGTGTCCTTGTGCCCGTCTATAAGCGCTATTATTCTTCTGTTGACAATCAAACTTGGAAAAAGAAACTATTGGAATACTTGATAATTAGAGTTGCTGAATAATTAGTAACTTTCTGGATGTGCATTAGGATTTTTTTAAAATTATCATATAAAAAGTACTGTACCTTATTTTTTAAAAATAAATGTATACAGGGACTGCAAAGAAGCAGACTAGGTTCTATTTATAACTGAAGAAAAGAACGTGAAAATATTCAGCCAACTGAGTGTGACAGTGTTACATTCTTAATCGGTTGTAGTATTTTCTATGCAGATTCTACTCTTTCAGCTTGCAGGCTTGGTCCTGTCTGCTAGATTACTTTTGTGCATTGAATGAACTTTGTGAGGGAGGCATATTTTTGTCACTGAAAGTCGAAAATAAAATAGACAAGCTCCCAGTTTCGTTGACAGTAAGGGTGACACGAGCAGACTGAACTAAAGCACCTGCAGATGGACAGTATATAGTGACTGACTAAAAATGCATACTCCATTATTTTTTAAACTATTAAACTTGCGGAGAGAATGGTTAGTGACATAAGAGGCTTGATCTGAAAGTAAAGAAGCGCTTGATGCCCAAAGAATAGTCCAAAACTAGGGTTGCAATGTGCTGCAGTTCTCAGGATTTGAAGCATTACAAAATAAGGCTGTATTAGTATTTTCTTGTCAGCTCTCTGTGACACCTACACAGGTTTATATATTTCACAGAATGCATCCTCATACATATAAAACTCATAGACACAAGTATCTGATGGGAAGGGTGAATGGAAAACGAGACGTTTTTTTAATCATGTTTATCTATAGTATTATGATGGTTGAAGAATGCCTACACTTTTGAAGGCTGTAACGTTTTTTTTGAAGAAAAATAAAGTCTAAACTGAGCTTTCAGAAAAATATTATACTGTACTGGTACTGTTTCAGTATTGTAGCTGATGTATTTTGAATTGTTGTAAAGGAGACCCTATTCATGAATATGAAAATCTTAAAATACAGAGCAACGTTGTTTCTATGCATGCTCCATGCATTATTATTTTTGAAAGAGTATGTTTCCTGTTGTAGGTGGAATGCAGTTTTTTTTTATCAAAACTAGACATACTGCTAAGTTAAAATTTTGGGTTGAGATGACACTGGACCTCTTATATAAAGCCAATCAAGAAAAAAAGACACAGAGATATATACTGGGAAAATGTGGCTTTCTGAGCTGTAGAAACAACCCAAAAAAAAGCACTGGAGATATCAATATAAAATTTCATTGCCTTTTTTATACTTTGTGCTCAAGTCTGACCACACTGAAATGAGTAAAGTCAGGCAAAGTTTTGATTTTAAATTTATTTTTAAAGTTTCAAGTGTCTAGTCAGTCCTCAGAAGGGCTCCTTGCTTTCAGGTCCAACCAATCAAAACAATACTTTTAACATAGCATGTGGATTAGATATAAAAAGTTTCATATTGTAAGCATGAAAAGTAGGGACAGATATTTCAGCTTTCCACACACAGACAACTGAAGTCAACTGATACAAGAAAATTTAGTTGCAACAAGGCAAACTGGCAAAACTTTACTATTCTTCCATGTTTTGTGGCATAGACAGTTCTCACAAAAAATAATCTGATACAAAGTGTTCTCATCCGTTGATCACAATTACAGCATACAATAAATACTCTACAAGCCATGCTATCAGTTGGAGGTGCACAATTCCCAAGAGTGGAAATGCACAGCTCTGGAATTATCTTGGCTATGCTTCATTACTTTTTGTGCAGAGGGAAGTGAGAAGCAGGGAGCACAACTAACATTGTGTGTAGGAAGTTTTTCTTGTCTAGACAATAGAAGGTCCCTGTTTTTTTCTGTTTATTAGTATATATTAAACTTTAAATTTAAGACTGTACTGGTAAAAGCAATACAAAGCAAATTCAAATTTACCTTTTTTAGAATGTCAATTGTATCATTCTGTATGGTTACACTTTACAGTTGAATGTGTTCGGACATACTGACTATTATATTGCTTATTGGATCATTGAATTACAGAACCTTTAAATTTTGTGTGCAGATTTAACAAGCAAAATTGTTTAGCACACCATACTCTCCCTTTCTGTTCAAGAATTTTGCTTAAGCCCAGCCTCCATAAATGCAAGTGTTTGGAACTGATATTGATCCCCTTCACAGCCATCATGCTTAAAATGCAAAAATGCTTGATCTCAGGTGTAAACAAGAAATGCATCTCATCTATGACTGACACTAGACAAATGTTACTCTGCAGCCCTGCCTTAAGAATTCTTGCAGTCAGCCTCACACATGGCAGTAAGAGATAAAAATCAGGTTCATTTGACATAAATTGTGGGATTTAAACCAAAATCGGAAAAACCAGTATAATGATAATCAATGCACATAATGTTAAATAAATAGTAGCCATGTAGTATTCGTTGTCTGCAAAAACTAAAATCATAATCAAGTGTCATTTCAAGATACTTTTGCTCAGCAATCAGGCCTCATCACATGGGTTTCAAGCTCTTTAAACAATAAGATTCTCTCATTTAAAATATTACACCCCACACAGACAGTTTTGCATGCAAAAGGTGATAAGTCATAGTGTATCGTTCTGTAAATGAAATATGCAGCTTAGTGACTATATTTTGGCAATATCTCATCAAGGCCACAGTATAATTTTGCAAATTCAATAGTAAAAATGTGATATCTAGAAACATAAAGATGACACATTGCATCTTTAAACAACACGAAGCACCAAAGCCCTAGCTTCAAAGATATCTGATTATTTGGTCTGCTCCACTGTTATTTAGCAGTGTGCTGGTGTTTTGGCTTGTGGTGATCAATATGGTTTCTGATGAGCTCCCGTCTGCAGGATTTGTTTCAACAACATGGGTTTCAACAACACCATTCTCTTCTACCTGAGAGTCTATCATTTCTGAATCCACAGTACTGGTGTTAATAATGGTAGTCACTGGAATACTGTTTGGTATAATTTCCATGCTATGAACTTCACTCTCCCCAGATTTTGACCTCTACGCTGGCCCCACCTCACGTATCCCCTAGCCCAGTCACACCTCCGGGTATCATAGCAACCCTTAGGTCCTCCCTGATGCTACAGCAATCTGATCGCCATCAACTTCTGCAACCTCTTGAATGCCTCCAATTTCATCCTGGTTAACTACCTGGAAGAAAATTAAGCAAGCATTTTCAAACCTTAATAAACAAACATTACTTAATTTACTCATGCAGAAACATATACAAATGTATATACTCCACATTCATAAGTATGATCATCTGTGCACACTTACACACATATACACTAGGTCTCCTGCCAAATCTCAAAACTCTTGAGTTTATGTCACCCTTTTCTAATTGTCACATTCCTTTGCTGCCTTTTAGGGGTTAGCAAAAGATAACTTTTGACAATTCTTTAATATTATTTTCTCTTTTTTTTTTCTATCTGGAACCATGGATTCTGGATTTTGCAAGACCAGCTAATCTTGAAACGTGTCTGTGCTAATTCACTTTTTTTTGGGGGATGGCAGAAAAGAGGCCTTCATACAGTCCACTGGTTCTCCTAGGTAGTCATCTTTGGATAGGATGTGTAGTATCTAATCTTTAGTGCCTGGATTTTTCTGTGGAGGTCAACAGTAAAGATCCATATTTTGCTGCATACAAAAATACTGAAATCATCTAAGAGTGCAGTATTCGATCTTGAAACAAAGAAATGTCATGTGGATGCATCATTAATGTAGTGCTGGCCAGGACTTCTGATATTACCTATGATAGAACACAGGATTTTGAATCCCACTAACACCACATTAGATGCTTCCACAACCCCTTCCATGATCACTATATGCTTTTTCAAAGACTTCATATTCTCTATGGAATTTCTGGACCTACACTGGCATAGTTCACTTCTGATGGGCAGGTGGATTATTACATTTATACTGTATTTATCTGCTGAATCTGTTAATAAAAAAATATTGTATGATTGTAGAGATGGTTGTTATTTGATTTATCAAACTTGTGATTACTCTTAGCAAAACATTGTTAAACTATGCATATGAACTTTGATCATATCTTTATTATTACCATTTATTGCTTTCACTTTATCCTGTTTTGTCCTGTCATTAACTGATATGACCTTTTTTTCGTTGTTTTGTTTTAGCCAGTTAGAAAAATAATAAGCTACTAAATAGCATGCAAATATCCTCCTCCTTCATTTTTGCCTAGAAACCTTGAAGATGGTGATGCCACCATCAGGGTTTAAGCAAGGCTGGAGAAATATATTAAATTTATATATATATATGCCACCTTATGTAATAAATGTAGTAATAATGCCATGCTGCCTCTGTACTCAATAGATCCTTGGAGAGTTCTTGAGCTTGTTCAAAGGAAAGGTTAAAATAATAAAAAAGAAATATCCGAACATAATGTGATTCTGCAACATGCTAAGATAAACTGAGACTGATCACTGTTTGTTGCCCATCTGGTCCCTCTACTGTTTGGTGGATACTTCGTAGGTCCTAGTGAAACAACCTTGTTAATTTTGAAGAGCATGTGCTGCGCCTGTCCAACGAACAAACATCATAAATTCAAATCTCAAAAGTATGCCTAATTAGATGTGAGGTGTTTGGCTGCAAATTAATTTGTTGACCATTTTTGTAATTTTACATCAATTTAATGTGAACTCAGAAAACCCCAAAGGGGAGAAGGATGACAGTGGCTGGGCCAGCTCTGCATCCTCTACAGCAGTGGTTCTCAAAGTTTTTCGGACCGCGGACCACTTTGCTTAGTAAAAACTATGGCGGACGCCAGGCTAAAAATCATCTGTACTAGATTTCAAAATTTAAATTGTCGCTTTGTTTCGTTTTAATTCAAACCTAAATGTACTCTGTAAAGAGTAGTAAGTAAAGTTGACATAAAACTACATTAATACCTCGTTTTTGTAATTACATGTTATCGCGGGAATGCAACACTTTAAACCATCACTTTGCTGCCATAATGAGACGTCAGCCGCGGACACCTGACTATGCCGGGGACGACTAGTGGTCCACGGACCAACTCTGGAGAACCACTTGCTCTACTAGCAAGAAAGGGCCAGGGCCCTCAAAGATTTACCCACACTCTCTTTGACTACATCCTTACAGTCTGAAGACAACTCAATCTATCTGATGAGTTTTCCAAGATTTGATTTTGTTGGCCATAATTAAAAAGTTATTCTTCTGCAACTGTGCAGTAACACTAAGGGTATTTCCAGCAATGTTGCACCACGGATGCAGAAGAAGTATACTCTGGCGTTCAGAAAGGAAAACCAGACTGACCATGACAACAGCCTTCTAGTAAAACTAGGGCAATGCATGACCAGCTGATTGACTAGGGGAAGTCTGCGCCAAAGAAGTGTGTTGGTATGACGGCTTAACCCGGCTTCTTACCAAAAAAGTTGCGTACAGTACACATTAAAGTTCGGAGGACTTTCAATTTTATCGTCGTGGGTCCATTCAAAGTTGGGCAAAGAAACAGAGACCCTTAAAATCTGAAGAACGGGTCTGGGACCCCAAAGCAATTTAGCCTTAGCAGAAGCCCTGTTAACACCATAGAGACCTCTACTTCCAGCAACATGTGTCATCACCCTGCATGGCTAACAAGGGGGCCTAAAAGAAGCCACAGAGAAAAGAGATACATCAAAAGAAAGGTGTGATGCAAAAAAAAAACAAAAACAAAAACAAAAACAAAAAAAAAACAACAAAAAAAAAAAACCAGCAGAAAGACAGAAGATAGGTAAGATAAAACTGTAGGGTGACAGGGAGAGGGTTTGTTAAAAAAGGAGTATAGGTGACACAGAAAAAGCAAGTATGAGGGAAATTGTTGGGCCAGCTCAGTCACCCAACAAGAGAAAGGCTTGTGTATTCACCCCTGGCATGAGAAACTGGGCACATGGGGGTGGCAGAAAAAGAAGAAAGAAAGAGAGGACCAAGTAGCCCAATATCTAAAAGTTGAATAAAAGTACGTAAAAGGATGGTGAGAGTTTAGAAAAGAAGTACAGCCACGCCAAGTGAGGGTTGTAGAACCACATTACTATCTTTAACTGATGCTCATGTTTTTTGTAATTGTATGGTTAACTGTCGGTTCCATTGTAGCTTTTTTGTGTACAATGTATTGCATACAGAAAATATGCTTCACAAATTCAAATATTGTTAAAAATTTTGTGGGTCCATGCATTTGTTGTATAAATGTTTGGTCGCATTACTTAACTGTGCAAATTTTAGTCTTACTTCTGGTAAAATTATGTCAGTAGAAGTATCAGAAGATGGCTCCAAAGAAAGGCCTGTCTGTTCATCAGTGGCTCCTTCAATGACTGTAGGTGTTGTAATGATAAATTCCTGTTCCTGACCATCTGCTAAGACACGAATGATGCGTGCTTCTGGTCCTCTCGGCCTTGTGCTGACAACTGTAAAGGAAGTCTCCTGATGGGTGTCATTGATGTCTGCAGGAAATGTAGTAGAAAACTCTACATTACACATGATTATTCCATTATATCATCACCTAGATAAAAATATACATTTTATGCTTGCATTTTTGTAATTATCTTTGAAAAAGCATGTAATCTGGTCAGCAGCGCATTGCAAAGCTTTTGCACCATGCAGTGCCGTACAAAAAAAAGGCCAATACTGCTAATATAACTGGACCAGGTGTTGGTTTTGTTTTAGATTAACACATTTCATTGGCTCTGAACATATGTATATATACCTCTCTCTGAGCCGAACAACCCTTGCTCTTCTTGGATATTCTATCCTCAATCTAATTTCTTATAGCCTTTAAGAACGGATAAAGAATCATTTTCCATACATTATTCCATAAGTTAAGCTGTGTTAAAAAAACCCAGCAAGTGACTTGAGGTCTCACCACTGTTTTATCTGATGCTGGTTTCTGTCTTTTAGAGATTAAGGAGTCAGGCTCATCAACACGTTGCCATTTTCGAGTTGCGGCGTAGTGGTCTTAATGTGTGCTTATGTGCACAGCTTTCGTGGCAGATGTGACAAGAAAAAACCAAGCCTGAGTGAAAGTGACGAAGATGCTGGCGTAATTCATAATGCCGGACAAATGTTTTGTCACAGTGTGGGCAATGAATTTTTTCTTGCAGAGTGTGTTCCAGACGGTGTCGATTTAGCTGATCTGGATACTTGAATGCTTTAGGACAATCCTGTACAATATGACATAGGAATCCTTTTCAGTTGCACTTTCACAAAGAAAGTTAAAATTTTTCTCTAACAGTGAAGCATAGGGCTCTTCAGGCACAGTTTTTCTAGATAAAGCACATAGCACGATTAAGCTATATTAGCACCTCTGGCTTTAAATGCTCATAAATCAGACAGCATAAGCTCCAGTGCGAGGGGCAAACAAATTTCATATCAAATCGTACGACTTAATCAGGCCTATAATTACTGGGGATGTGTGATATACACCGTTATTCGCTGAATACGTACAGCATACAAATCCGAATCACCAACTGGAAAAAAAGAAGGTTAAGAGATGGAAATAGGAATAGAATCTTCGCCAGCATAAATTTAAAAGAAAATTTAGCTATATGTCGCGTGCAGCCCATATATAAGGTTGTGAGAAAAGAACAATTTATCGTTGCTGCGCAGGGGTAATATGAAGAGAAATTTTATATGAAAAAAGTAAAGATGAAAAGATATTAGCCCAAGTAAGGCAGAAGAGAATGAGCCAGGCCAGCTCAGTAAGAAAATCTGTAGTACTAAGGTCTGTATATGCAGAGACATGCATGACAAACATGCAAATGAATCAGACTGCACATACTTGACATTTGAAAGTTCTCTCTTTTGTGTGAGAATAAAGATGAGTTCGCATGTTTCCCTTCTGTCGAAAAGTCTTGCCACACTTTGGACATGGATACATTCGCGTGGTCTCCTGCAAAAAAAAAAAAAAAAAAAGAGAATATTAAGAATATTAAGGATAATGGTTATCATCTCTGTAGGTAAGGTATTTATGAACTGACAATGGAAAGGGAACTGCAAACTGAATGATACTGGCATTTCCACTTAAAATTTTGGTTTGCAAAAGAATTGTTTACTTGCACAGCTCAGAGATAGTTCAAGAGAGACCCCATTTTTATGTATTTAAGTGCAAAGAAAAACAAATCACCCCCAGTTTATGATGTAACATAAATGGTTACTTTTATGACTGATTATTTTTCTTTTCTTTTTATCACTCAGGCACAGGATGCAAGCAACCCTGTTCTGCCTTTTTTAGAGGCACGTCCTGTGTGAAGATCTTAACCAGAGCTGATCACTGCAGTGGTGACAAGCGAGTGTTTCAACCACTACAACTACCAGGCGACCCCCTGGAAGTAGAGCCACAGTGAAGACGTGGTATGTACGTAAAAAGTTCCAGTTATTAATCCACACATGTGAACTTTTTTCATCCGAATGGGAATATGTATTATCCAAAATTAGGAAAATCACAAGTAATTCTGATGATTTCGCCAACCAAACTGACAGAAAACAGGGGGAACAACGACTTGTGTATGCATTCACGTTGTTGCTCACTATACCACAAAGGTTTTAATTTTGAAAAAGACTGGATGTCCTGATGTAAAATCAAGGTAACTTGAGACAAATAATTCAGCTGGTTGAAATGAGCTATTTTTTGTTCCTGTACCTTTAACCGTCTGTAAATTAACAACAAAAAAAAAAGTAAATAAAAGCACTTTACACTTGTGTATAATGTGACTTCTTAAACAAGGTGAGCTGCAGTTTAAGAAACAGCTGCAGTTTGCCAGTGCTACAGCAATGAGTTAAAGGTATCATTATTGAAAGATGAATTAAAATTAAGTACTACAATTGCATTATAATAAATAGATTACTTTCTTAACATACTGCAGAGTCATCACATTATGGACCACTACAAGGTTAAGAAGTAAATTCTTTGGCCAGAACAATAAATCAAACGATGGATGTGTAATATGTATTATCTAGATTTGTCTAGAACAAAAAGAATAAATCTTTTACCTGATGAAACTGCTTGATATGAGCAATGAGCCCAGTTTTTGAAAAAAGAATCTTTCCACAATGTGAACACTGGTATTGGAATTGACGATCATGGACAGTGGCAATGTGAAGCTTAAGGTAACTGTCATAGTGAAATTTTTTCCCACAGATATGACACTCCGCTTGTTTTTCTCCATGTACACGGATATGCTTGTTGAGGTTTGATTTGGAGCTGAAGTCTTTGCGGCAGTGAGGGCAGGTCAGGCCGTCACGGATATAGAGCCGATTCTTCTTTCGTACAACCCGGACAGGCGTTCCATCAGGTAATATACACTTGTGGTCATTCAAATAATCCTGGGACAAAAAGAAAATAATGCCCAAATTATATGCTTGTTACTTACAGAATGATGATAATAGTAAAATTTGTATATACATATCTCCCTTGGAAAGCATTAACTAAAATAATCTACACAAAAATAAGTGAACACACAAATTGATCACACCCATAAACGCCATATAACTCTGTCCAACTGATCAGCCACCCAAAGCAGTTTGCAAAAGTGCATGTATGCTGACTTTGTCATCCACTTTTGCACATTGTTCACGCACATCTGAAACGATGTTCGAGGTATGGAAGGGATCTTCCTTGGATGCAGATGGAATCTAGTTTAATGTTGAAGAGAGTAGGTGAGATTTTGCTACTCTGCAGGATGTTCGTTTGCTGTTCCCAAGGATGTGACAAGAAAGACCCAACACAGACTTTCAAAAAGTGTTGGAAAGAATGTGTTCGATAAAAAGTGGCATATAATAAAGGGTGTGAAGATCCAGCAAAATACCTTACTTCTAGGTGTACACCTTTAAACCAAAGCAAACCTCTAGAACATACTCTCTGCAGACAAATATATCCCAAAGGCAAAAAGAAAAGCTGCTCATCCACATCCCTCCCCACAAAATAAATGCGCACATGGACACACACACACACACACACACAAACACACAGGTACACAGCTTACCTTACGTATAAACTTGCGGCCACAGTATTCACAATCAAATGAGGGGGTTCCATGTAGCTGCTTATGACGAGCCAGGTAACGCTCATTCTTAAAAGTCTTTTCACAAAGGTCACAGTGCAGCAGCCCATCTTCATCCACTGTCCCTGCTACCACACCATCACACTTGTGGGTATGTAAAGTTCCAACCTATGAAACAAGAAATAATTTTTACACAAATGTTAAATTGAATACATACAGGAATAATGTGCGCCAGGATGAAATGTGCAAGTTCATCCAAGAGTAAGCAACCATTGGTTGGTTGGTGTTCTATGCCGTAACAGCAACAAAGACTATATCAAGGTGAGAAGAGTCAGTCATTTTTTTTAAACAGTGAAAAACAAGACTTCCAGAAAATATAATCATAAGATCACAAAATAAACAATATGCACTAGCACAAAAAAATACAAACAAGTGAAAGAGAAGCACTTCACAACAATGTTTGGTGACCTCTGAATAAGGCCATTATATTATATACAGAGAGGTTATAAATTAAATTAAAACCTTATAACTGATGGCAGAGTTTTACCATATTTAAAACTGAAAAAATAGCTGCCAGTGGAGTGTGCTTAAACAAGAAAAATAATGAGCAAGCTGTAAATGACCCCTCATGGTCACTCTGGATGCCAGGACAAATAATTAAAACATATACAACATCATCTCTGGGGTCTTCAATTGTTTCATTTTTCACAAATTATGTGCATAGTACAGTATTTTTTGTGGGCACATGGCCAAACTGGCAAAATTTTGTGGGAATCCTGCAAGGTCACAGCCTACAATAATCTCTGCATTTCATGTCGTGAATAGCCATAATGCAAATGTTTAGGTTCATTCCTTTTGCTCCCTACCCACCATGGAATCCAAGAAATGGATGTGACTGAGCAGTACCAAAAAGATATTTTCAGCAATGACATTCTTAGGTTGCAGCCTTCTAACATAGCTAATGCATTGCACAATCCAACAATTTACTGGTATGGTCACACCAACCTCCCATCTAGAAGTCCGGGCCAGAGAGGTAATATGGTATGATGGGCTGCAACCCATCAGGGACCTCAACCTCCAGGAACCCATCCTCTTCTAACAGATCCCCCCAGCAAAGCAAATGGAAGAGGCCACAAAGAAGTGAGACCAATGTAAAAGAAGGCATGATGGGAAAATTAAGACGAGAGAAAGACTAGGATAGATGGAGGATAAAAAAGATAAAACAGCTGGATAGTAGAGGGAGAGCTTGCTGGAAAAAAAGACTATAGGTGAGAGACTAAGAAGCAAAGAAAAAAAAGATGAGTAAATCAGAAAGGGGTGGACCAGCTAAGTTGCCCAGCCAGAGAAAGGGTAGGTGTTCGACCCATAGCATGAGAAGCCATGCAAAAAAAAGGGGCTGTCACCACTCAGTCACCTGAACAAAAAGGGATCCAGTAACACAAAAAAAAAAAAAACCCAAACAAAAATCAAAAACAAACCCAAAATATATATTGATATAAAATCTCTGTCTTGTTTCTTCCCTATCTGTACAGTGGAAAATTGTATATGTTCCTTCCACATCATAGAAGTGTTGTGAGGTTAAAAAAATATCCCCACAATGCCATTCCATTAATAGATATCAGGTGTAAAATAACAACTAATGATTTGAGGTATGAACCACCTAAAAATTCTCTTTAAAACATTTGGCCTTAAAAAGTTTTAATTTGTTTTTTACATACCTTGATAAATCGTTTGCCACATTGGTCACATCGATAAGGGTGTGTGTGTACTTGATAGTGCTCTTTAAATGCTCGTGCATCCTTGAACTGAACTTGACAAATGGCACACATTGTACTCCCATTATGTTCAATCATACTCACACCTTGACATACTGGCATATGCCATGTCAGCTCTTCTTTTCTGACAAAGACCTGCAGATTAAAAGTGTATAACATTAGTATTTGTGTTGTTCTACAAAACACTTTACTGATATTTGATTCTTATACTCCACTTTCTATCTGCCTGAGAGAAAAATCACAGGCTACAGAGATGATCATGTGTCACTGAGTAATTATAAATGATGACAATGATTAAAGCTTCCCATAACACTCAAGAAAGAGTATTTATTACACCTGGTACATACACCACCTCCTGGGTTCAGCTCTCACTTCAGGCAAGCTGTTCTTTCTCTGCATGTGGCATCTGTTTACAGGGTTGGCTGCCTCACCTTGTGGCTTGGCATAAAACACCAACCCCTTCCCCCACCACCCCCACATACACTATGTTTTAATTTCTTAGTTGGCACCTGCCCCAATTATTTCTCTGAACTGCTCTTCCCATGTCCCAGCTAGACAACTCTGCTCCTCATCTGATGATCATCTTCTTACTCTTCCTGTCACCAGAACAACAACATATGGCCACAGGAATTTTAGTTATTGTGCAGCAAAACAATGGGACTCTCCCTTTCCATATCCGCCACCTACCCACCTTACTGAATCCTTTAAATGTGCACTGAAAACACACTTCTTCCATAAACATTACTCCTTACAACCTTTCCCATAATGCTAGTCCTTTTTTCACACTCTCTCCTGGTACCCTTCCTTTTACAATGTCATGTTACTCTCAGTTCTTGTTATTGGTTCCTCTTTCAGTTTTCTGTATTTGATTTTATTCTTTGTTAGTATTCTTTTATAGTTCATATGTTATTTGTTTTCCTGTCCCTCATATGCTGTCAATGTTTCGTTCTTGTTCTTAGGCGCTAAAGCATACTCCTTAGGAGTGAGTGTGAGTATGTGCTAACAAATTTTGCATTATTATTATTACACAACACCTATAAAGATTTTATACCTTTGGTTATCTTTTACATATTAAAAAATATTCTTTCAAGTAGTACTGTAGTTCTTATTTACAGAATTCTGAAACATTTTTGTGTTTACTACCTTCTTGCAAATCTCACACTCAAAGGCAGCATTGTGTGATGCCTCATGCCTGGCAAGGTATGGTAATGAGGCAAAAGTCTTGCCACACTCCTTACATGGAAATTGTACAGTGGCAGCGTCACTGATAACTTTTCCTTCACACTTGTGTTGGGTCAAGTCAGCCTGACTAAAAAATGCAATGCGACAGTGTGGACACTGAAACTTGCCACAGTTCAGCAGATGATTTTCAAGACCCAGTTTAGTGCCAAATGTCTTTTTACACCTGTGGAAACAAACAAACAAACATAGATATTCTTTAGCATGATTTCTCTAACATTAGCCAAAACTCCTGGACAAAATTAACAATAAAAACAATAAACTGAGAAAAAAATTTTATGATGTTTTGTTGACAGTAATCACAACTACTTTAATATGTGAAGCAACAGCAGACACCCTTGCTCATTGAGTAGATCGCCAAAATTTTCACAGAGGCTGCTCACAACAATACGTTTTTTTTTTTTTTCCATTAGGCATTAAAACAAATTATTAGGCTGAAACATTTTTTCCCACAGGCAGTTCCATACTTCTCAGGTTATCTGTTTAGTTCAAAAAAAGAAATCATTTTTGTAATAAAATCCCTTTCTTCAAGATGCTACACATCCTGACCACTAGAGCTCTCCTACCTCTGCACTGTGCTTTTTTCAGGTTCAAATTGGTTAGATAAACTCAATAATTAGGTGTGCAGGGAGTGGTTGGGTGGAGTGAGTTTCTAGTCTCTAGTTCTCTTTTTATTGATAGCAAGTAGCTGGAATTAAAGTGACAAGTAGGATAATCTCCATATCTATAAGGTCTTTTGGTAACTACTAAAAAGTATTATGTATTATTTTTATGTGGATCTTTGATACTGATACTAATAATGATGAAATCAGTTACATAAACAATCTAAAAAAACAAACTTACATTTCACAGGCATGTACACTGTACTCAGTGGCATACTGGGGACAGCAACGTAGAATGTGTCGTTGCAGAGAATCTTTGCGAGAATAGCACTTGCCACATTCTTCACATTTAAAGAGTTCTGTGTGCATCGCCATGTGGCGGAAAAGATACTTCGCTGTGCGGAAACTCTGCTTGCAGATGTCACATTCGAAGTTGCCCTCTACTTCAGTTTCCTCTAAAATGCCCAACTCGATGTCTCTGGCAGGGGCAGATTTTAAGTGTTGTGCAGTTTCTTCATCACTGGCTCCCTGATTACAAAAAGTTGAAAAATGATACAGTTACCAAAGTGAATTATGCACTGTAAAAATAAAGTAGAACCATTAAGAAGCCATCAATGAGAAAACTATTTTTATGCAATTTCAACCTGAAAAAGAAGTCTCAAAAATTATCCTGCATGTGTATGCATACCAACACTTCTTTTTATTACTGAGAAACTAAGCAAAGAAGGGTTTGTGTAGCAGATTTTTTCCCTCAGGTAACATTGTGGAAAGATACAATTGCAAAATAGATGAACGAACATATTACATTCAAAGTGAACATCAAATTTATTTAACAGCATTTGTATGTTACGAATTTTTATGAAATTAAGTTTTTATCAAAGCAAAATAATAATATACATTTGAAAATCCGACACTAAATATTTAAATAAAAATGAATGAATGTGATTATTTTGAAGAAATTAGATGACACGAAATTCAAGTTTTTATAAAGGCACATACAAGAATTTAGGTATGGCATACAGTGGTAGAGAAACGCTGTGTACAACAAAAAGCCTGGTAATGACTAAAAATAATTTCAGTCATATATCTTTTCTTTTCCACCTTTTTATTATCCCACGATGCTTCCACTCTTAATTAACTCTCCTAACCAGCACATACTTTTGATTGGCTCTATTCATGACAAACTGGCAGATTGATAGTTATAATTGATGGTTAAATTACCAATCTGCCAGTCAGCTTCTCCTCTCTAAAATGACCACATCCTAGACATTTCAAAACCAGTGTGTAACAGACTATTTTTGAATGTGAATCGTCACAAATTGCAAATAAATGTTATAAAAAAGATGAGCTAAAGTGGCATGGATTTCCAGCTTGATTATCATGTCTGGACAGTTGTTTCTTAGTCTTTATTTACCTACTCCAGCTCAGTAAAAAACCTACCACAGTTCAATTTTAGACAAAACTATTTGAAAGACTTGTATTTTAAAACGCTGAACTGGTCATACTAATAAAAAATTGGATGAAAATTGATTTCCAGAAAAAGACGTTCTGACAAAGACTTAGATTTACACTTACTTTAGCACAAGTGTGGTCCAGTAGAAGCTGTCGGCGAGGAAAACAGCGCTGACATTTTTCACAGGCCCAAGTACCTTGATGCATAGAAGCATGTCGCCGTGCATGATCTCTATGTGGAAAGGTTCGTCCACATTCACAACAACGAAATATTACTGAACCCTCTTCCTCACCAGGTATTTGATCCACTAGAGAAAGCCAGTTCTCACAGGTATGCTTTAAAAGAGACTCATGGCGAGCAAAACGGCGTCCACAGGCATGACATCGATACTTATCTGTGTGAGCAGGAAGATGCATCTTAAGATATTTAAGCTGCTGAAAGCGTTTTGAACACACACCACAAGCAAACTCCTTCTTGCCATCTATTCCTTCTACTACCTGAACCATCTCTTCCAGTTCCTCCAATTCAGGATCATCTCCCCTGCGTCGCTTAGGGCGTCTCTTGTGGGTTGGTTCACGAACACCTTCCCAGTCTGGGTCATCTGAAGTTTCATCTAAATCTGTTTCCGATGGAAGCATTTCTACCTTGCCGTCATCACCAAAGTCGTCCATCTTTTGTGAGGAAAGGGCTACATCAACAAGAGCTGCTAGTGCATCCTGTTGAACTGATGTGCTTTGACCATTCTGATCTGCTGCAATCAATGCTGTAACATTGGCTTCTATAACATTTTCCTTTGCAGATTCTTCTAACGTTTGCAACATGATTACCTGATCTTCAGGAATGCCATCTTTGGAGATTGAAGTTTCTGAAGTTTGTAGTGCCTGACTGGACTCCTTATTTACCAAAATGACTGGGGTCTCTGACAATACTATTCCATCTGAAGAGTGCACAGTGATAAGTCCTGTATGTCCTTTAGTTTTAACAACTACCTCCCCTTCCTCTATTTCTTCATCTTCAGATTCTTCATTAGATAAATTGGAATAAATAAGCTGCTTGATGATATTTTTTCCCTTAACCTTTCTTTCCTCCTCACTTTCTTCTTTGTCATCTTCTGAATCACTTTCACCAGGATACCAGAAAGATGATGTTCGCTTACCTTTAAGTATTCGCCGTGGCTGTACTCGGCGTAAAGAATTTCCAGAAATACTGAGGCAAATCGGCAAAATATTTATTTCTCCCTTTTCTATAACTTGCTTAGGTGGTCTACCTCGTCGTTTTGGCAGTGGTCTTATGAAACTGACATCTGGATCATCTTGATTTACAACCTCCATATCATTCTGAAGTTGATCTATGGCACCTTTACTAACAGCAAGGGAAATCTGCACTTTTCTTGGACGACCTCTACCTCTTTTTACAGATATATGATCATTCTCTGTTTCATGAAGAGCAGTGTGTTCTGGCCTATGTTCTGTTATTAAACCCAGAATTTTGTCTTGACTATCTATGACATGTGATTCCTCAACTCTGGTGATGCACGGTACAGTACTTATGGTGTCATTTTCAGAAGCTTGTTGCATTTCTATCACGTTATCCTTCTTTGAAACTGTCTGATCATCATAGTTTTGGGCAATGTTTGTTTCAGGGTTTTCTTCAATGTGCACATCCTGTGGACCACAAGTAATTTCGTACTCTTTTCCTTCTGCACCACTGATCTGATTCTTCATTCCTCTGCATTTCTCATTTGTCTTCCGTTCTATTGATCCAGACTCTTCCTCCTCAAAGGTGATGGTGGAGTCCATCACAGGGTGTTTGCGTGGTCTTCCTCTTCGTCGAGGTTCATTAACAGTCTTGATTTGACCGACACCCTCTGTCTCCTCTGTCTTTGCCTTCCTAGGTCGTCCAGGTCCTCTTTTTCCAAATGGTCGTAACAGTCCTGCTTTGCTCCAAGGACGTCCTGGTCTACCTCGAGAGTGAGACTGTAAGCTTGATGGTATAAGATGCCCTCTTAAATGTATGGCAAAATCACTCTGATTGTAAAAGAGGCGCAAACAGTAACGACAACGAAACACTTCAGTTCCCTGTTCCTGTTTTATGATCACAGTGTCAGATGCATCTGAAGCCGGAATTACAGATGATAAAAATGCAGCTGCCTCCAATATTCCATTACTACCTGTAGATGATTGTGTGTCTTCAGTCTTCCATGAACTGATATCTTCACCAAGCATTGCTGCACATAAAAAGCAATGCATACTGAGTTGAATTGTGAGAATCTGCAAATATATGAATCAGAGGCATTAGAGTGGATATTTTATGCTCTTTTTTTGTTCACAATCACATCCCTAAGAAACTATTTTGGGATAGAGGAAAAAAAAATTCTGAAATGAGAGATCATGTTACATGGTTATACGCATGCTTTACAGATTGACCTGTTAACTGTAGATGTAGCAGTGACATGAACTTTGAAAGTTGCCACAACTTTAACCTTGTTATTTCATAGCCTTGAAAACTGAACCTCATAAATCAAGCTATAAAATAACTCTGTTTGCTTGAAATCGCTCAAAGGTAATAATAGTACAAAATTATTTAATTAATTACTGGATTTTCATTGCAAGTTACTTGTTTCCCAAATATGAGCAAGCAACACATGCAGAATGAACATTGCAAGGGACATGAAGGAACACGGATAAAGCAGTAAGGTGGAAAAATGAGCAGTTTTATGCTAGACTAATTATAGTAGGCATTTCCAAAAATAAAAGGTTTAAATCCAGACTGGAAAGTAAATGGTGTCCCCACTTTATGGAAAGCCAGAGGCATTTACAAAATGACTTTATCCTGTTGCCTAGATGCTTCAAATCCAGCATCAACAAAGCCAAGATGACACGCTGGCATAGGCTGTGACCACAATCTCCTCTTAACAAGCCTGAAGCTGATGCGGAGGATGAAGTGCTGCTCAAACATCCCCTGAATTCACTTGGATTTAAAGAAGCTGCAAGATTGAAATGTTCCTGAAATTTTCAAGGCCAAAGCTGGAGGTAAATTTGTCTTACCGAACTTGGACTGCAATGTAGACACCCTCACTGGAAGTATCAAAGAGGTGCTACTGTCAACAGACCAAGAAGTGTTAGAGCATCAAAAGAAAAAGAAACAACCATAGGTCACAAATGACATCCTAGATCCATAGGATGGCCTTGACGAGAGAAAGAAACACAAACCCGAAGTAGCTTCTAAGTACAAAGGAGTGAACTATGCCATGAAAAAAAGGGATGAAGACAACTAGGCAGAACTGGATCAAGGGTCAATGCTGGACCATAAAAGAGGGAATGGCAAGGGGTGATATCAAGAAGGCCTACCAAATATTAAAGACCCTCACCAAGTCAGATCAACACAAGACCTCAATCATCGATGACAACAATGGCTGCCTTCTCACAGAAAACAATGTTGTAACCAACTGATGGACTGAATGTTGCAAAAACCTTTACAACTTACTGTTGAAGACAAATGCTTACATCCTTCAAAATAACAAGACTAGAGCCAGCAAACCTGCACACCTACCAATCCTATGGGAAGAAGTAAAAAGAGTGGTGCACAAACTGAAGGGACAAATATCGCCTGGCATTAACAACATCCCAGCTGAACGACTCAAGCAAAGTGGGGATGAAATAATAAAGGCCTCACTGCTCTGTGCCAGAGTCTGGAAATGCAAAGAATGGCCCCAAAAATGGATGCAGTCTCTAGACATAATCCTTCCAAAACAACTATCATCAGTAAAAAGCTGACTTGCAACCTATATTTTGCAAACAGCAAGCACTATGAGAGAACAGCAAGCCCTTACCAACAGACTGACAGACAGTTCAAAAGCATGTGGAATGGAGATCAGTTTTTCATGATTTCAGTTTGTTTCTGTGTTGTGGTCATGTTTTGATTTTAATGAAAGCGCTGGGTCTTAATGTTTATGTGTGCTTCTACTGCATTTGCTTCCTTTTACTGTCTTCTTTTGAGGTGTAAACTGACTGGATCTATTGGGAGGATTCCATTCTAGTGTGCTTCACTTGCCTTAAGTTGAAGTGTATAAACTGAAATCACGATCACTTTATGCAGCTTAACAGCTAACATTTCAAAAATGTCCCTATATTTCTCAATATGTACATTTTCAATCTTTTCCTGATGTCATTAACTTCATCATTAAATCTTCAGCGAGATTCATGAGAAAACTTGCTATTCAAAAACTTTTGTGCATACATGCTATTCTATGCAACAACAACTCTTCCAACTGGGATTTTATTGTCAGCTTTGGATTCGCCACTTTATTTGAGTCAAACTTTTTCAGCGAGTATATTCAAAATTAAATTTTATATGTATATAAACTAATGCTACATATGAATTACTGACTAGGCTTGTTAGGAAAATGGACATAACTCTCCCTCACCCCAATTGGTATAAAATGAAACTTGTTTAAAAGGTGTGAAACTCACATTTAGTCCTGCCGTCAGGCTGGAGAGGTTTTCCTAATTTCCTGGCATACTGAGGGGCATACCACACCTTAAGCGTTGTGCCCATTGGTATATCACAGGTAGTGTTAAAGTAGATATTAATGCCCAGCTGGTAGGCCATGCAATTTTGTTCCTCTGCTGACGTAGCCACTTGTACCAGTGCCATCCAGTTGCAATGATGTTCACTAGATGCGTCTAGACTTATTGTGTTGCCATCAGTAGACAGGATCTGCAACAAATGCAAACATGAATGTCTCTACCTTTTTGTATCTAAAGCATTTTAAAATGTTTGATTACATTTCAGCTGCCTTTTTAAAATTAATGTTTGCTCTGATACATGCATTTGTGTTGTTGATTTTCACATGTTTATGTGATTGATATTGTATTTTATTTGTTGTATTTATTTTGTTTTTAAGTTAATGACTAGCAAATTCTTTATAATTGAGACTGCCCAGGTGAAACCTGTTAATACAATTTGGAAATCTGAATGTTTTTCATGTAGTGATCATGATAAAAACAGTAATTGGCAGTTATTTAGTCATACCAAACAAGGTATGAAAATGAGGGAAGACAGTCCAAGTGAAAGACTTAAGTCTTACATAACTGGGCTTAATAAAAAATTGTGTAAACGACAGAAGATATAGAATCACATACAATATGCATGCAAAAAAAAATCAGTTGTAAAATGAGGTAAATCAGTGAATTTCTGATTGTACACAGAGACTCTAGCACTTATTAACAAAGTAAGTGCAACATGATGCTGGATGAGAGATTATCATTATGCAAGATACTTTGATAATTTCAAAGACATTAATCTTCCTTTTACATTAGCATCTCCACTAGCATTTTTAACTTGATATCTATAGGTAAATTTACCAGCCCATTCATTTTTGGTTCCATCTCATTCCACTTTTTTTTGAATAACCAAGCTATATCTAAAACTCACTCTTTCTATACTTCCATTCAGGTCTGATAGACTTTGTGATTTATGATGTCTCAACCTCTGTTATTTATATTTTGTCACTAGACTGATTTGTTGGCCTCCATAGTGGGTGGGGAGCAGAAGGAATGAATCAATAACCATTTAATTATGGCCAATGAAATGATAGATCTAAAGTTGACAATAAAATCACAGTTCAAAGAGTTTGTGGAAGAAATCAATTCAAGGACCAATAAAACATAATAACAAAAAACTCTGCTGTTATTTTCCCAGGCAGTATTGACTATCCCTTGTAAAGTTATATTACTAATATACCCACTTTAACTTACCTTTAGCAAAAAAAATTCTTCTTTGTTGATATCATATGTGGTTTTTTTAGCTTCAAATGGTCCTAGCTGTGTTTTGTTTGAGATGGATTCAGTTGCAATAATGCCCACCTCACCATCAGAGTAGTCCACAATGCCTAAAAAGTGTGGGACTGTCAGACGTGCCCTGCATTAAGAAAAATAATGTGCAAGAAGCAAATCTTTCATTTTTTTCAAATGTTACTGATGATCATACACAATGTATCAGCAGATAAAATTTTATTACAACTAAGTGATTATGCATGCAACAGGACTATGTTGCAATAAGGGCCAAAGATAACAGAGACAAGCTCAAGCACTCATACTTGTCGCCATGCACATACACGTGAACATGCGTGCACACACACACAAAAAACTTTCTTGAAAAGTAATTTTTTATTTTCATTATTTAGAGCCTGAGATATTAATAAGAGCCATACATGAAGCATTTACAATTCTTTCAATCTGCAATTAGTGATTAATAATGCACTTAAACACACTTACCTCACTGGCCTATACAAAAACAAAAAATGACAATAAATATTAGACCTACCTCGAGATCTGTGGAGTGAAGCTGGAGTTTGTCAGGCCTAAAATTGGGCACTCTTCAGTCATATGATCTTTACCACATACATCACACTCTCCCACTGCAATGTTTTGATAAAAATTCTACATTTACATATTCCATTTATTTACTTTCTGTGACAACAGTCTACAGAGTAACTAGTGCACAGCGATTAATACTGTTGCTCTTCTTATTCTTTATCTCTGACATGACCTTAATCTCCTTCACCTACTTCTATTGCTAATACCGTAAGTTGTTAGTAAGGCATAAGAAATGCTTGAAACCTGTTCTAAAAATTGTTCCATATTTTATCAAATGACCATTAGCTGCATGCCTGTGCACCAAAGGTAAGGAATATTCCCAACCTCATAAGACACACAAGACAGAAAATTCATATGCTACCAATAAATTAAACATGCTATTCTCGGAAATTTTAAGTCTTAATCATCTAGCTATATAATATAAAGTTTGATGCTCCACTGATAAATGTTTGCAGGTGCTATGCAGCAGGAATACACAGCTAAATGTTTATCAGGTTTATTTGAATTTTGAACTTTATTTTACTAGGCTACATAAAACGTGGCCTATACATGAAGATGCAGACATTGCAAAATAACTTTTCTTTTTACCCCCTGTTTGATCAGATGTACTCTCCATCATCGTCATCAATCTGGTACTGACTGGCTCTTGAACTTCTCTGTCTCACTGATTTATTATCAGCAGTACTGCAGCAAAAGAAAATGTAAACATTTATAAAATCTGACTGAGTTGTACATGAAAGGTTGTGACATGCTATGAAGAGACTAAAGAAGACCTATTCTAAGTTATCAAGGTGTTTTACAAAAACATAAATACCGCAGAACCCCCAACAACTAATTATAAAAGTTCTTTCAAATAGCTGTGGGTGTCTATCACAGTTCCTTCTCTCACCAACACTGTTCAACATCTTGGAGGACAATGTGAAAAACCCTCCATGACCACGCTCTTCTTCGCTATGGGTGGTAGGCCCCTACGCAACTTGCACTTGATGGATAACACTAACATCACAAGCAGCAGCTATGACTTAAAGGCCTCACCAACAGACTGAAAGATGGAACAGGTACATGTGGGATAGAGACCAGCAATGACAAAAGCAAAGTCATGGTCAATATCAACATTGACAGCAGTAAAAAACAAAAACAAACCGCGAAAGGTCAATTGCTACAAGTACTTGGGAGTCACCTTGTCCAAAAACTGCAGATGAATAGCACAAATCTGCCTCAGGCATGCAACAGCCACAGCTTTGTTTTTGTTTTCCTTGTTCTTACTCTGTTCTGGCAGACATGTTCACCCTTTCCACAAGGAATCCACAGAGCCATTTTCTATATTCTGTGTCCAAAATAATTATTTCATATGAAAACAAGAGTAATAGACTATGAATGAAAATCTCTGATGCATTATTTTTCTGTTTTTCAAGATTTTCTTTTAACATGCAGACAAATTTATGGATAAGCATTTCTGTTACACTCTTCTCAGTGGCTACATGATTTTGGGATTTCCATGAAGAATGCTATTCAATGTCCCAATGTCTTACATAGCTTATAATAAGCAGACTGACAGCTGTAGCTTATCAAAAATCATGTCCGCATTGACAATGAATCCCAGATTCCTGATGGATGATGTTGGTTTTGCCTACCTTAATGTGATTTGGAGGATGAACGAATGACGATTGATTTCTTTTTCTCAAGCATAGAAGGGCTTCTGTTTTATCATTGAGTTGATGTTTATTACCATCCAGTCTTTGACATCGATAATACAGGTTCCTATGGTGCTGGTAGCAGAGTGAGACTCAGCCAGCAGAATGGAGCAGTACAGTTGTATATTATCAGCATATGATTGATGAGAAGCCTTGCCAGACTGGATGAATGGGGTTTTGTGTACAAAACAGGGTCCGAATACTGAACCTTGGTGAACCCTACAAGAAAGTGGAGAAGGGTTTCTTTGGGTAGTCCTGTTGCCGTTCCCCTCTCTCCCCCCATAGAGTGCCAAAAGGTCATCTCTAGATGGAACCACTTTCCCACCAAAGCAACAAACCAAGCCGACATCTTCGACTGAATGTGCTATAGATATGGCTTGAAAGCGCTGTATTCACCATCTTCATCATCCAAAGTTTCGGCATCTGCTATTGCACACTATGCAAAGTGACTATCAATGAACACAGTCTGCATCTTACCAGTGAGATAGGTGTTCAACCATACTAGTGAAGTCCAGAAATTCAAAGATTGGTTGAAATTTGGTCAGAGAGCATCCCATAAAAACATCACAAGAGATGCTGTCAGACACCGACATTGAGTCCAAGGATGATTAAATGTCTAATATCTGTTAGTTATGGGTCTTGGTGGAGAATTCTGATGGAAATTAAAGACAACCTCTTTGGTATTACATTTACGTTTTAATAAATTGTCATTACACCAGGCAATAAATTCACCCAAGTGTACCATAGGTATCTACTGGCCTGCCTTGGGGTGAGCTAGTGCATGGTGTGATGGAGTTAGAAAAAGTGCCATTGACACTTGAAAGCAAGTGATCTATGACACTATGGACTACAATTAACTACCTGATGGGCTTCACATGTGCCTCTCTATGGCAAGGTCTGGCCATGAAACTGTTCTTTAGAGCACCCTTGAAGGAGGTCAACAGAGAAAGAAATGTCAGCAAACATCAAGGACTGGATTAAACCTCTCATGTCAGTCCTGCTTACCATGGCTCAGCAAAAGCCATGTTGGAGAACATGCTGCTTCCATCAAGTCTTCACAAATGATCAATGCAGGCATGGAAATACAGCATTTCCTTTTTTTTTCTCTTTTGCTTTGCACAATTTTTATCAATTATTAGTTTTCAATGCTAGATCTTGTTCTGGTAGTACATTTATTATCCCTACAAAGACCAGACCATTTATTTAACACTAAATATAGTATAGAGTCAAGTGCAAAATAGAACGTAACAATGGCAAATTCAACTGACAATCTACAATGCTCTCAACAGTCTAAACCCTAACATTCAAGTTTTAATCCTTCAAGAATATATACTTATTTCAGTGACTATACATTTATGCATCTTTATTTCAAAGATCATATATTAGTACACATAACATTCACGCGTGTTGGCAACATCGCACAGGGTGTGGTGATAATAGCTTGTCTTATAAGTCTTGTGATTTGAATTTCTCTGTAGACTGCATCCAGAACTATCTTTAATGATGAGATAATGGTTACAATGCACTCTGCATGACATATTCGCAAAGATTTATCGACATTTATGAACCCATTTAATCTTTAATTATACATTTCAAATGTACACATTTGATCTGATTAAGGCTAATACACTGTGTTAAAATCAGTGTTCTAATATCTAAAAGCTTTGGATGTTTAGCAGACGAACTTTTCTTTATCACAAAGCTTCGCCTCAAAGAGGGATTTTGAAAAAATCGGCTCGCTGATTATTATACTCTTTTCTAATATATGTACGGTGTGAAAAAAGAAACTTTGTACTCGTTTATATCGATGTAATTGATAAGTTGAAGAACATGTATTCCTTTTTAACTAGAATGAATCCTGTTTCGCGAGTTCAAGAACATCGTTTTAATGCCGATCGTAAAGCTTAATTTGCTCAAAAAATAATTCAAAGTAAGACTGGCAAAAATGGCGGAAACGAAAACGATGGTCGTTGGGGGCTTTAGAGAAGATTTCTGTTCATTAACACTTTGGCGTAAAAAAAAAAATCGTATTTACCTTCTGCAAGATTATGTTGTGCACTCTTCAATCTGTTGGTAGATTTTTCTTATTCGTAATTGCAAAGTGTATAAATATATATTTATATTTTTACGAATGTGTGCATTTTTCGTTTTTCAGCAAGGCGTCGTTGAATGACGTACTTCCGTTGCAATTGTTGATGATCTCCCTTGATGAAGCTGCCCAGACATCGTGGGGGGCGCCCAGTAGTATAGTTGGACGTCAATAGGAGATAGAAGTTCGTGGTTAGAACACTCGCTTGTCATTACGACAAAGAAAGCCCCAGGGTTCAGATCTCGTCTCGAAACGCTGTATGTGACACATGTTCGCAGGGCTGGCCGTCGGGAATTTTTTTCGGATGATCCGGTTGCCTTCCCCCTTTCCAGCCCCACTTCATTGAGTGCGAAAAAAATTATCTCTAGGAGGAACCACTTTCCACCAAAGCAACAAACCATCCAAGCCGACATCTTTGACTGAGTGTGCTATAGATATGGCTTGAAAGTGCTGTATCCGCCACCTTCGTCCTCCAAAGTTTCAGTCTGCCATTGCACACTATGTAATCATCTACCAAAGTAAATTAAAAAAAAATAATGGCAAAAAATCTTTTATCTCAATTGAGACTAGTGAACACAATATTTGAGACTGTCAGTTTTCTTCTTTGAATCTGCTTACTGTCAGTCATCAGATTTGGATTTTTTTTTGTGTTGATTTCTATATCATGCACTGATGATGCTTTTTCAATGCATCAGCAACTTGTTCTTGTTCTTCACCTGTTAACCCTTGTACTTCAGATTTTTTGATAACTCTGACGTCCTGTTAAATAACATTTTGGAGACCTATACTTGTATCAGAAAAAGCAATATCTGCAAACAATAAAATGAACAGCGGCATCAAATCAGGTGCGAGTTGGATGCATTGTTGTCCTTTTTGTCTAATTTCATTTGTTTAATCATTGATAAATGAAGAAAATGGAACAGGGCAACAGTTTCACCTTTTTTAATCCTTGTGGGCAGTTAAAACATTAAGTCAGATCCTCACCATTCCTTAATCTGTCTTAAAAAACTTCATGCCTACTTTTGATAGCTCTAAACATTTTGCTACATACACCATTTTTCTGAAATACAATCCTGAGTTTTTCTCTAGTAATGACATCCAAAGCTCTACGTAGAAGTCATGGAAGGCTATACATATAGCTTTTGTGATTAACTCCCTACATAACAAGATTTTAGGAAAAATAAATTCGTGAACAATATCACCCTTTTTATATAAAGTTGCTTCAGGACATGCAACAGCAAACAAACCATTTTCAAAAGGTGATTGAAATAAGCTAATAGGAAGGGAGTAATAATGGATGCTAAAGAATGTTTGAAAACCTCACATATTAAGCCGTTGCGCCCTGCTGCATTATTGTTTTTCAGTGTTAGTGAGAGAAGGTGTGTGTGTGTGGAGGAGAATAGCATGAGCTGATTTCTGATAATGTGTGTCATATTTGCTGGATCTCTAAAACTACCATTTGGATGAGTGGTTTTTTCCTATGTACTCATTTTGTAGGATACATTTGTTTAGGTCATGGGGAGGCTGCCGCTTGGGCATCTTATGCGTAATCCCATCTTTGCTGTGTGAAAGCTTCAAGGCTTTGTTCTCTGTGTCATGATTTTTTGGTGGTCTACCATGAGCCGTAAAGCTCAGCTCTAACGATTGCTCTGCTGTTGCATTAATTCAACTAACCAAGAAAGTATTGTTTTTAGCTCAGATATACTTAAGCATCCATGCGTGACATTGCGAAAGACAATGGATATCCATACTCTTCGAACAGCGTCCAATTTTTTATTTGATATTAGCGGAAGCGTTTGTTCGTGAAATCGCTGGAAGCGACTTGCTTCGATCTTCCACTTTGCACATTACCCACCCACCCGCCGCCCAACTTCCCGTCCATACGAGCAATAAATGGTGCAGCAGACCTTGAAGTGGGTAACGTTTAGCGCGTCGATCACTTTCAGCACAAACAGCGGGCGGAAACGGGTAGAAAGCAGGTCCTGTCTACGAAACCTGCAGTGACTATAGCTAGCGCACCTCCAAACCCACACAGACCGGCTATATAGTTGTAGTAGAAACTCCGAGAACTGCACTGCATGGATGGCAGCTCTCACACATGTACACGTGCATACAGGGCCGCCGAGAGCCATCACGGGCCCTGGGGGCTGGGGTAGACGGTATCTCCATGCCCCTAGTAATTGTAATCGTAAATTATCTTCCAAGTATATAATAACATGCCTACAGTTCAATCGTCAATATCTACATTTCATTCAGTAACGTAATTATAGACTGCAAACATTAAGACAGGTGCACTAGAATCTACATTATATTATACTTGAATATAGATCGAGTTGTTTACACGTTAATAAATGTTGAAACATGATATTAATTAAGGATCAAAGTTGTAGTACCCCGCTCCATACAAAACATCACAAAAGTGAGGAACTATACGCCAACCTTTATTTAAAAGAAAAGGAAAAGAAGAAGCAAAAAGTATCCACTGATCAAGACCGGGACCCCTTCACAACCCGGGCTAGGGTACACCAGACCCACTTGTCCCCCCTTCTCGTCAGGCCTGCGTGCATACACACGGTACACACCTACATTTGTACATACGAGAGACAGCCATCGTAAAGACTCCTGGTTCTGCTGGAAGTCAGCTCTCACAAAGCTTCAAAGACTCAATACCAATTCGATCCCTTTACATGCACGTGAAAAGTCCCTTACAAATTATTTATATTTTTTAAACAAGCTATATAATGAGAGGTTTATTGTGTCCTTGTCACTTAGTGTCAGTGGACCCTCCTTTGATTGGTTTGCACTATTCTCTTGATAGCTTGTTTTGTTGATGTATTGTTGAGTGATTATGGTTAGTTATTATCGGGATGTTTGAGTGGTGTACCTTGAATTTCTCGCCTAGGTAAGACCAAGGATTGACAACTCAACAGCTGCGTCTGTATAAAGGAAGACAACTCCACAAAATGGTTCATCAGTTAAGGGATGGGATCTCGCCCCTTTCTGACTGTTTTTTTTAAATTAAAAATTACTGAAGATCACGTACACACTTTTGCATATTGTGTATTTAATTGCTGATTAATCCACGCATAATGCCAAGACAGTGTTAAATTAAGTCAAAACTTAATTTTAAAGGTGATCTGCTCATATGTCACAACACATCTGATGCGGTGCTTTTTATTTACTTATTTATTTACTTTATTTACCTCTTACTTATTTTGCTAGTTTACAATGTTTACCTATGCATTTACGATGCGTCATGATGCGGTTATAGTTTATCCCTGAATTTATTTACCTGGCATAAACTTTACCTCCTTTGACACGGCTTCTGTAGTTGACTTGGCGTTAAACAAAAAAGCAAACACAAAAAAACCCCAAACAAACACAAAAAAAACAACCCACCCCTGATCTTATCGATCTTGTTGTAAAAAGTAGAATGAGTTTGTTAGTGTGAATATTTTAGCTGTTTTGAGACCACCGTCCACGGTCATAGTTATATCTGTGTGTATTTGATTTTTGTGGGGCGTTTTGAACCTACCTTTGAAAGCGCTCTATTAAACAACTTATATTTATAATTTGATGTGTATTGTATCTGCATATTTCTGTGTACGCGTGTTCATGAAGCTGTATTTGATGCCTGCCCTATTTGCCTGTACGCTTATATATATATATGGAAAGCGTATCGAGTCCAGCTGATGCGCTATATAAATGTGATTATTAATCAATTAATTAAAACCTTTTGTGAGGTCTACACAGACAAGGTCTGTCCCGTGATGGATGCACAATGCATGTGGATCATTACAGGTGAACTAAAGACCACACTAATCTTTCTGGAGACCATTACAGAACTCGCCTCCCTAAGCCAGAGAGAGAGAGAATTGTACGCATGATCCAACACAAGAATCTATAAAGGCTCCCATCACATCCTGTCCACCAACAACTACAAGAGATCGAGTTATTTGCAAATTGTGATTACAACAATTCCTTATCTCGCACTTTCACGCCTCTCACATTTTCATTTTCACGCAATATAAAAGAAAAAATTTTGCACACAGCAACAAGGGATCCCATTGTCTCACTGCGTCAATTCTTTAGTTTTAATAAGTAGTTGGTGCGCTTCTTTTCTGTCTTTTTTTTAGCCCTATATGAAGAGTAAGCAATTCCATTAGAAATGTTTCAAAGAAAAATTGGTCATCAATTACAAATAATTACAAATTAAATGTGTTCATCAGAAATACCATTAATACTGCTCAAATTATAGACTGGCACTGCATAATTTTTAACATCAATTATCAGCTGTTTGATAACATCAATATAAATATTATCTTTCAATAGTGAATTGTTAAATCTCCTATATTGGTTAGGTCTGAAATGTTTTTAAGTCCTTAAATAACTATTGATTGGTAGTCCAGTATAATATTTATATAATTAACTTCAGGCATCGGTGATGCCAAATTCAAAAAAATATTCTCCAAATGTATCCCTTCTTGTCTGGAAAGATTTTCCACATACAAAGTACAATCTGCACATTAAGTCCCTTATGGTTCCGATCCTGCTTTGCAGATGTGAACCGTACAATACGGAGAAAAGAATCCAGTCATTCAAGAATAAGTGCCCGAGGAGGATGTTCCGTATCTCGTTCAGATCAGAACATAAAATAAATGACTTTGTTCGAAGCAGGATTGCCACACTCTTATGACACCAGGGACCTCTATTTGCAACAGTCAAACAATGTAAACTGGCTAGTTTGGCTGTTACCCGGCACGACACCTTGTCGAAGACTGTTCTTCAAGGTACCTTGGAGGTTGGTCAACGCCGCGGTGGCAAGAGAAAGAAATGGCTTACTAATGTCAAAGACTGGATTTGTCTTCCTGTGCAGGACCTGCCCAAAACAGACGTGAGTCGCAGGTCTTGTCACCTACAGTGTCTATCGATGTGCTCACTTCCAAGGATTATTACCAGTCGAGGGACGAATAACAGACTAACTTAATTGTAGGTCAGGGTTTGAGCTCGAACAACTCGCATATACGTTCGCATCATCACAAGATGGAGGGGCAGTTGCATCATAACACTTGCTGTCGAGGTCGGGATTAGGAGTGTAAACAATAGCTTCGTGGGGAACAATTTCATCAGGGATGGTAAGAAATTCAGAAGAAAGGGAAGCGGCGGCAACAACAACAACAACAACAACAACAACAACAACAACAACAATTCATTTTGTGCATTTTAATACTTTTATTCTGCATAATGCTTCAAACACATTGTCTGTCCTAAAAGATTTAAGATATAAAGTTTAATTTTTATTTATCTATAGAGTGTTTTGAAAGCTATTGATGACATGATTTCAAATCCTAATTCACGATAAAGTACTTAAGCAAGTCAGAACTGCTCAAAATGATTTGGGCTGAATACGCACCATCGAGCTTTAAAAAAAAGTCTGTTAGGCATTGTTTCAGCTGACTGCTTCCTACTAACCATCCATGCGTCTACCAGCCTTTTGAATTAATGTGCACAAAGACTGTAATGAGCATACATACACTTGGCTTTAGGCCGCTAAAGACATGCAGAATAAATAATTTTTTAGACTGTAGTGAAGATACTAATTATTTTCGTTTGTTGCATCCCCTTGAACATTTTATTGAAGTTCTGAGAAAATAATGTCATTACAAAATTGAATCTAAGGTCAGTTAATATATTTTCTAATAGATGTGCGCAAATACTGATTGATGTAGATGTACTGGCTTTGATGTATGCTGAAACTGGAAAACTAACAGTTCAATGGCTGACTTTGTGATTGTGCTGGTCTCGTTTTCCCGACAGTGGGCGTGGTCGGATGGGTCTAGCTGAGGGTGGTGGCTTGGTCATCTTAACGTTGACAAATCTTGCCACGTCAGCAGCTTTTGCCGAGACGTGCGGCGCTGCAGCATGGCACTGGTCGGCCGGGAGGGTGGAGGGCGGTCAGGGTTAGAAGATGGGCTGAGCCTCATCAAGACGTCTGAGCTGTCTCGGTAACAATGCGCAGACTGCAGCCGTTGACCTCATTCGTACAGGCGGATCACCACCAGACGTGGCGGACTTCTACAGCATTTCCTGCTGCGGTCAGTACACGAATGAAAACTGATCAGCATACTGTCTATACACCAGAGTACATACAGTCTGAAGTGCAACTCGCATACATCGATTTGGAGACGTCTACAGTCTTTTCTCACCCACTGTAGTTTATTTAAGATGGAAAGTACTTGGAAATGTCTACTTCTCATGAAAAAAATCAGAGCAGGCTACATATAAACCTAGTGACATGATGTAAGTTCTATTTGGGGATTCGGAGAACGGAAATGTTACAGAATATTACATAATAAAGACAAAGTATTCAAGTGCCAATACGCAGAGTTTAACAGTTAAGAGAGCTAACAACATGCCAAATAAAAGTTAATTTATAAACGTGTTTGTAAATTACTGTTACGAAATGTTGAAATGCATAATAATTTTATACTACTCACAAAAATGTTAAGAGCCAGATAGAAAAATAGTTGAGAGAAACCAACCGCAACAAGTGTAGCTGTTCATGTTAAAATAAAAGTTAAGGGCCACTTCCAGTTTTTGAGTACAAAATATAAATTAAAGACTGTAGTAAAGTAAAACACTGTGGAAAGACCTGTGAAGTGTGACTTGCTCGTACTGCAGCAGTTTGTTAATAATAGATGAAAATCACTGAAAATAAACTGAACAAAAATGCAGCCGTACTGGTGAATAAAACTTTCAACCACACAAAGTGTACAGGGTGTGGTTATTTGAACACTGGTGGTGTAAAAACAAAAGCCTCCAAGTAGATGATTGATGCCAGAGGATTGTGACCTAATGGCTCAGAGACTGCATATCCGAGAGAGAAGTGTCCCGATGACCCATTCTGTCATTCAGCGAATGTTGGAACGATTTCAGATGACAGGCAGTACTGAACAACACTCTTGGTCTGGACACAACGACGACCACTTCATAAAGCTGACAGCTCTGCGCAACAGAACCATCTCTGAAGAACAGACCTGCGAATGGCAACACCTGTCAACGTCCTGTCAAGATATGTCAGACCATCTGCAACCACCTACCTCGCAGAACTAACCACTGACACAGGTATTCCACCAAGCTCGCTTTCAGCAGCGCAGACGTCTTCATCGCTGGACCAGGCAGTAATGGGGCGGAGTGCTCTTTGCTAACGAGTCCAGGATCACTCCGGTCCACAATGATGGCAGACAACGCGTGTAGCACCGTTAAGGAGAACGATTCGTCAATGTCTGCGTTAGGTAGAAGACCAAGCATGGCGATAGCTCTTTGGCTTGGGAAAGGATCCATCTTCACGGCAGAACTTCTGTTCATCTCGTTCATGGCGCTCTGACTGGCATCCGGTACAGACACGAGATTGCGTAGCGTTTTATAATGCCATCTTTACAGGCTATAGGTTCATGGAAGCTGCAAGATGAAAATGTCACTCCCAGTTGTGTTGATGTGTTGACCGGGTTTATGCAGCAGCGGGCAAAGTCAGCGCCTTGACTGGCCATCACGTCCATTGGCTTGACTCGTATCAGACATATCTAGGACATCCTGGGACGCCGTGTTCATGCCAACCACCCACGGACAGCAATCATGGTCCAGCTGTTTGTAGCTCTGGCAGAATGTGAAGCTGATCAACCCTCAGTCGACTCCAGCAAACAGCGGCCACACATTTTGACTGTCAAAGTGCACTGACAGTTCTTGCGACTTGTAAGGGGTGCGGTTGCTTGACTAGTCATGTCTTGGAAAGGAATTTGTTAACAAAAACATTCTTCCCACACTTTACAGTCAAATTATTAATTTTTCAAGCTTGTTTAAATAGGAGCAGTCGCACTTGATATATATATATGTGTGTGTTTTTTACTTTCTGTGAATAGTGTAACTTTCCTACGTGTGTCTTTGCATACATTCTCATAATAAATATTTCTGATTTTAAATAATTACTATTTTCTTATTTAACTGTAAGCAATGTAAGATTTTCGGCGCCGATTTACGAAAGCAAAAATTACAGTATGAGAGAAATTAAAAATATACTTGAGTATGGCCAAAAATATGTTCTTAAAAAGTTTATGCGAGGAATACATATCCAAGATCTCATCAGTGTGTTCAATGGCGAAATGTAATGGGATGGCAGTATGCGTCCAGAAAGGGCTTTCTTAAAATGACACATTGTCATATCTTCACATTTTTACATTCTTATCTATGTACCCCAAAATAATGCTTCCTAAAAAAAATCTAAACATAGACAAATTGTTCTGTAAGTAAATTACACGGTACAACAAAGTGATATCGAGGCTGAGCCGTGTTGTTTTTGAAACACTTTGTCATTTAGTGGCAACAATAGTCCCAAAATTAAAATGTAGATGTGAGGAAGAAATAGAGGTGCTATGAGAAGAATGTATTATTAAAGGTTTGAACCAGAAACTGTCAATAGCTTGTAAGGATCTTTCCAAAGACAGCCCGAGTCCGCATTCGCTAGACGTACTGCTTTTCAATCTGTATCCACTTTTGGCTTCCTGAACTGAAATGTGAGCGTCTGATCAGATAGCAGAAAGACAAGTTCTGGCAACCAACCATCAGTAGAGCAGGGTGTTAGTTCCTGTGATGGAAGTCCTGCCTGTAGTGCTGGCATCCGACCCGGCGCCGCCTCAAGCCACGATCAAGAGATGTTGGAGACAGGGCACCGCCCACATCTGTAAAGTTAATGTATACTTTTGTCTGTGATTAATAGACGCGCTTATACAGCTTTAAATATGCCAAGGGGAAGTTATATTCATGTGCTCTAAAATACCTAATTAGATGGATTTATGAATACATCAACTATGTTTTGAAATGTACTGATTATGAGTTATCGCCTTACAGCTACATTGTTATTATTGAAAAAAAAACTGGTTTATTTACATTATTTCACACAGACAAGGCCTTAAGCGACTTAATTGACAGAGCAAGTCTGGTGTTACGAAAACAGCTGATTCTTACACGTTTCTATGAAAAAAAAACCTTTCAGTCAATCGGAAAAGGATCCACTACTAATATAATGTTTTATATCGTATTTAGCAATTTTATTGGCAAACATGTTATTCCATCACCTTATGAAAACCAGAACCAATTAATCAATAAAAGTCTGAGTGCAAAAAAATCCTTCATTGCATCTCATCAATGGCTTAAGGCAAGATAAATGTACAGTTCTGTGTTCAATATCTTTTCCTGAAAGTTTAAAGTAATGTGAGTGTGCACCACTGTGAACAGTTAAAGTAAGTATTTTGTATATAAGGTAATAAGTAATAGTAAGGTCAATGGTTTGTGTCACTAACTTAAACCAAAGCAAGGCAAATTTTGAGAATATTCCTAGAAGCAAAAGATTGAAGCTTCCATTAAAAACCCTAAATACAAGGTGAGTGTTAGTATTGAATGAAGAAGAGTGCTAAAAGGATTTTGAGCAATTTAAAAATATATAAACAGTCTCTCTCTCTCTGTCAGTGTACCGTGAAGTGATTTAATAAGCGAGGGTTACAAGGAGTGGATGTATATTAATCTCAGTTCTTCAAGTTCAGACGGAGTCTATATTTATATGCAGCGAGAGCTGCAGTCATAGTGACCGACCTGAAAAATCAAGGGAGCGGAGAAATTTCGTTATTTTTTTCAGTCGCGACAGCAGAATGACCATCGGTCTACGGCGACCAGAAATATTCCACTTCCGTCTACAAGCCACGATGACGTCTGTGGACAGGCAGCAGGTGCGTTGTCAGACAGGAATTTCCATCTTCAAAACAGGAGAGCTCTACCGCCACCCCGTTGTCCAGCCTATTTGCCAAAGACACGAGATTAAAAAGAAGTAATTTCAAGTCAGTCTCTCATCATAGCTCGACTCATAATATGGCGGAGAAGCAGACCAGCTGTCTCCATTTCAGGCTGACGGACTACATTGCCGCTAGAGCTCTCGGCATTTCTCGTCTGGCTGGCGTTGACTTTCAAAACGTTGAATCAAAGTCTGGAAGGATTTATTACAGAGGGTAGACGACAGTATGCTGCTGATTTATTATAGATGGTAGACAACAGTATGCTGCTGATTTATTATAGATGGTAGACGACAGTATGCTGCTGATTTATTACAGAGGGTAGACGACAGTATGCTGCTGATTTATTGCGGAGGGTAGACGACAGTATGCTGCTGACTTATTACAGAGGGTAGACGACAGTATGCTGCTGACTTATTACAGAGGGTAGACAACAGTATGCTGCTGATTTTCGTATGTGCCCGACAATGATCAGCAGTGCGTCGGGCGCTGCACAGCAATATTTCACAGACGCCGGCCTAAGTAGTGCTAATGTAAGCTCCATTGAACAGAAAAAAACACACATCTACTACTGTAGACTGCAGACGAATTCTTCATACCTGACACGCGGTTGCTTTGTCTTGTCATACAAGAAGGACTTGTCATACCTTTGTTTTCCATGGAAGTGTTTAACCTAAAATATTCAATGTTTTCACCTACAGTGAAAGTCAAAAAGAACCAAAATCGTCTCTTTCAAAACAGTATTTTTGACAGCAAACTTTGTAAAAAGTCTTATAATATTTCAACCAATATATCAGGTTCATACATTTTTTTCTTGTGTCGTTCGGATTAGAGAGTGCTGAAAATCAATGTCATAGGTTTTCCACAAAGCCTGTAATTACCTGTCAACCAGGTCAGAGTAAGAGGCCGGCACGAGTCGGTGACTGTTTGCTATTGCTGTCATTTGTTCTCTCTCTCTCTTCGTCGTCTTTCTTTAAGAATAAATACCGAAAAATAAGGATAACTGAAAATAAAACTGAAGCATTAGCAGACTAGTTGCACTTGATTTAGTGTCAGTGATACGTACATGTAACTCACGATGATTTATCAGCTTTGAAAGAACATGAAAAGAATCAGAATCGTGTATAAGCTGCAGCAAAAGTGTTACGAAACATTAGAATATGTACCCAGGATACAATAACTGTACTTGTATCGCGCAGCATCACCAACAGGATAGGTCGCCCTCTGCGCTGACCGGAAATGACGAATGAGCATTAGGTAACGGACAATGGACAGAGAGATACGTATAGGCAACCTAAACAAAATAAAGTATATCCAATGAACAAAGGTATGAAGGGATATAGGGTTGTGAGTTATAAAGTGTTTACTAACAATTTAGCCTACCAGTATCGTCTACCTTTACACATTTTTAAATTCCGACTGTCTACATTTATCTCAAGTCAAGGTTTTATGAAGATGCCCTGCTTTAAATGTATCTACAATTAGCACCATTTTCTTAAAACATTTTCTTAAGTGGTTATTGGACAGAAATGATCTCGTTTTTAATATCAAGGCAAGTATTATCGAGACAGGTTCGTCTCTTGCATATGTTTTTCCCTGATGCCTAAATCTCAGACATCTAGACCCTAGAGCAAGCAATGTATGTAACTAATCCAATCATCTTTCTTCAGAGTTTTTTGTGATTTAATAGAATTTCAGTTAATGATAATTATGTCGTTGTAACAGCTTTGACAGCATTACACAAAAGTTTTAAGAAAACTTTCCATTTCTCCATAAAGCCATTAGAAAATTACTGTAACACTTCAGAATAATTTTAAACATGGATAAACTCTCTTGACGGAGGCCTTTGGTTTTCCATTGCGATACCTTTTTCTCCTTTCTCTAACTTCCCTTCTAAAACACTTGAATTACAGAAAACGATTTATTACAGATGGCAGACGACAGTATGCTGCTGATTAAGCTAAACAGAAAATGTTTAAAAAAGCTCTCAAACTGCAACAGCCGTGACAAATACATAAATGAATCCATTACTGAACACTCATAAAAATTACCTATACAGCATTAAGTTTATGTGTGTTGAATTTAAAAACAAAGTTTTAATTACGATGTAAAGGTGCTCGTTATGTGTGGGTTTGAGACATTGGCTTTGTTACAGTGAAGTAGGAGTCTCAGAGAGAGAGAGACCAGCATCCCCATCTCACAATCGATCGACTGTTGCAGCAGCCGAGATGCTGTAGTTGTCCAGCGGAGTCCAGCGGAGTCCGGCCCGCACCCGGTGTACAGGTTCACGGAATCGGGTCACAGTCAGGACTTTTTTTTAATTGGAACGAAAACATCCTTTTCAGTTTAAGCTTGTGAATGTAAGAACACCTGTAGACAAGCGAACCGTGGTCAGTTCACAATGTACGGACTCACAGGCTCACTTGAGTTCACAATACGATACTTCTCGTGTTTAGTCACAACACGGTTTCTTGGAGACAGCATCGATCTGGTTACTAAACTCGTTCTGTGTTACAGGCATGTTGTGTAGAGCCCTGTGTTACAGGCATGCTGTACTATGTGTTACAGGCCTATTGTGCTCTGTGTTACAGGCATGTTGTATAGAGCTCTGTGTTACAGGCATGTTGTATAGAGCTCTGTGTTACAGGCATGCTGTGTAGAGCTCTGTTAGCTGCTGGCGATCCAGTCAACAAAAATCTGTCTTAGTAGTTTACTATCTACCTTTCCTTGCTTGCTTACGTCTTCCAGTCTGTCTGCAATCGTCTCACCGGTCCTCTGTATGTCTGAATGTACCTCTTTTGTTTCTCAAGAGGAACTGCATTCGTCAACTTATTATTTAAGAGCTGAACAGTTTTATTTCATTACAAGAACACAAATAGAATAAGACTTTGACAGATATCGTGAAAGAGTAGGAGATATTAGTAATCAGTTGAGTCCGTCTGAATTCGTCTGGTTATTTTGCTCACATGTTTATCGCTTCTCTCCAAATTATGGGTCTTCTTTACAGATAACATTTTGTAATTTTACCAGAAACCATAATATTTGATCCATGAGAAGATTTTAACATTTCTGAAAGTGTCCCACCAGGCACAGGGACCTTCTTTGATTTCAAATCCTTTATAGCCCCGTGCATTTTTTTTGGCTGATCGGTGGTATAGATTAATAATGATCGGCTGGTTACATCCTTCCTGTCCTGTCCATTTTATCTACCCTCCGCTAAGCTTCCCCCTCCCTATCCTTTTTGCTGGTTACTCATGTATTATGCATTATGTTTAAACCTGTATCATGTTCAGGGTTCAACGGGTTTTGTATGCAGAATGGCTGTCACGGCAGTGGTGGCCTTACAACACACTCGTACCAGACAAAGGCGCGTGCTTTCAACACACGACAAAGTAAACGATTGCCTGAGGCTGCCCAAATCTTATTCATTTCGTTGTCGAGTGGCTCAGGATTTACAGACTTAAACACAAATATGCTTTAATAAAACAACTCGCCTCATCTCCTTGTTTTAAAGGCGATAAACATCTAATGCTAAACACAATGTTTACATCCGGGTCACTTCCCGATCAGTCTCAGCTTAGTCCAATATCTCACAAAGTATAAAGGTTACACTCCTCGCACTCTCTTCTAGGAACGAGGTTCCAGTTCCATGTTCTATCGTATGACCGCACTAGCAATCGTTGAGTACGTTACTCACAGTTCATCGTCTCTCCTAGGGTTGTCGCTGTCCACATGTCCAGCCAACTAGAACTCCACTAACATACACACACATACACAGTATCGCAGTTTGTACATTTAAAGACCTAGTCGACTGGTGACACATATACCGCTAAAAAGACTCATTTCATATCATTTATTAATGTGTCGAACATAAAATCAAAGGAGAAACACGAATCTCGAGAAATTAAATAAAAACTGTTTTCTGTTTAAATCTCCATTGGGGCCGAGGCCGTGTGTGACGTCAGTACCGGTGGAATCATGGCTGATACGAGTTACCCAGAAAATACTGCAAGCGAAGATATGGAAACTGTTGTGTTGTTATTGAATGCACAAGAAAACACAGTGAAAGAATAAGCCTTCGTACCTTCCCAAAGGATTCACCGCTGAGAAGACAATGGATAAACTGATAACTGTAAATGTAAACAGCGTTCCTGAAAATATATCTCTGCTTTTCCATTGTTGAATTCAAGTTTGTGCCGGCGAAAGTCTTTTTTTCTAATTTTATTTACACCAACGACCGAATGAGCAGCTATGCCCTTATAAACGTGCAAATCAAACTCAGTGATAAATTTTCAAATGAGGCTTTTTTGACAGTACTTAAGCAAACGGACAAACAAATTATAATGTCCACCTGCAGATTGCGAAATTTTGACAAACATCAACCATGGATATTGTATTGTGAAGTCGTTTTTCGCCGTCTGCTGCCCATGAAAGAAGGGGCTTGCATTGAAAAGCTCGAATTAGAAGAGCAGAAACACTATAGGGCCATATAGGGTATCTCCTTCAGCCATCCCCATTGGGTCCGTTCTGCAGGGATCCCAAGGCTGTTCTTACATTACTCATCTTCAGTTTGTAACATCAGCTTGTCTTCATTTCAGTCTGTGGATAGAACTGTGTGCTTTGTAAATGTAGACTACCTAGTTGTGTGCCATAGTTTTTTTTAAATATTATTTCAAACATTTGCAGAAAATTTGTTTGCGTCTAAGATTCGTTGTTTTTAATCAGTGTTGTGCACCTACTTTATAATTACTGCAAGGTAAGAAAGTACAAAATGTAGTAAGTCATGATTTCGATCTTTGATACCTGTCATGATATGTATTTGTATTGCAATACCCAGTGTTGTAATGTGAACGCACGACGATCTTGCTGTTGACTTGCAGCTACACGAAAAGAATGAGCAGTGCTTCAGGCAGCTGAGCTTCAGTAGCTGTTGACTCGTGTCGGTCGCTATGGTAGACTAACAGACATTCGCTGCTTACAGCCATTACTGCTCGCTCTTGGCACACTTGCACGCTGCCTACCACGCGACCTGTTCATGGCGAACAAAGCGAGTAAAGGCGGTTTGTGTATCTATCAATAGTCGCCATGCTTTCCCAGGCAGCACCGACACTCCAGACATGCGCGCTCTCAGCCTGACCTATTTCGTACTCTTGAGGAAACAATCGATAAAAAAAGAAGGAAAAAAACCCACTTTGCACAAGGATTTCTACAGGCGTGTGGCAGCCGCAGCCCCAGCTCCACGATATTTGTTTGCTTTACATTCCACGTCGACGCGAGGAAGCTGCATGGCATCCGTGAATCGAAGGTCTGTCATTTACTTTTCGTCCTGCAGGCAGGTCCAGTCGCTCGATACATCCTACTGATAATACGTGACTGCATATTTTATACATGTAGCCAATGGTCGTCAGCAGCAATGAATCCAGGTCACAGGCGCGTACTGATTATGTAGGTCAGTGTAACTCCAAGCTGGAGAAAGGTGTTAATACATGAGTCCAACATCGGTTGAGTACAACCTGCTGTTTCGGATGCTTGTCTGTCTTTCGGAGTATCACGGCTTCGCCAGGTAAGTGATGCTCTCACGTCGTTAATTAACGTTTCTGGGGAAATATCTTGTAACTGAAAGCACCGAGTCATTTTTTTTTTTCTTAAAGCCGCTGTTGCCCTTTGAGGGAATGGGAGGTAATCTGTGCAGGTAAGTGGGTGAGTGTGTGCAAGCTGTCAAACCTTGTGTTGCTCGCTAGTGTGTAGGGAAACGATCACTACATGAACACTGAGAGCTACATTATGTCATATATTCTGGTATATAGTCTGGTTGATATTTTGTGCCTTTCAAAAGTCAGGAATCTCTGAGGGCCGCACCTCTACCCACAGCAGTAGGCCCAGTTTACCACTCTACATACCGCCTCCACGTACTTGACCTTGTTTTAAGTGCTTGGATTAAGTGCTTCGAGTAACTAGTCCTTCTTTACTACACTTTAATAGAAAAAGTTACTAAACTTTTCTTCTTTTTTTTTTCTTAATTCTTATTTTCTGCTTCAATATGTTTATATTTCAGGACGCGACTATCACTGCGAAAGTTACAGGATAAACATTTGTTCCTCGGGACTAGGTTTTTTTAAGTGCGAGCGTTCTTGTTGACGGAGCAGTTTGGCGTAACCCTCGACTGGCCTCACAATACTTGATGTGTCCGGATGTGGATGGCTGAAAGTCGAGCGGAAGACTCAAACTCAGAGTTAACTCAGCAGCCTGCTGACAGTGTTACAGACTGCAGTGTGACGCAGTGTGTCTCAGCTACACAGTCAATCAATGTAGCTGTGTAGCTGTGCCAGCCGCAAACACACCATGCACCTTGCTGTCTGTGGCAATATTACACTTCAGTTTGTCTACTCGATGACACGTGATCAACTACTTTGATCAGTCTCGTTTCTCATCACCACCCTTGCTGCCCCATCACTTGTCGCACGCAGGAGATCAATGTTTCCGACTGTTGCACTCGTTAGGTGGCGTGTAGCGCGTGTTGCGTGTGACGAAACACACTGACCTACCTTCTGACACAAAAGAGCAAGAAAAACAAGACCTTTAGAGGTTAAGGTCGCTGCCTACTAGGCCGTGGACGTAGCAAAAAAAAAAAAAAAGTGCAAAGTCCCTGCCATGTCAACCTTAACTGACAGTTACAGGCGACGAGTGTAAGCCACAAATGACTAACACACATTTATGAAGCATGTCATTGCTTGTCTTACTTGCTGAACTTAAAGGGATGGTAAAGGCAAAATAAATTGTTTAGAATCTCGTAAAGAGTAGGAGCAGTTTGAATGTCGTCTATTTTCGTGTCTGTTCATGTGGAAAAAGTTGAATGGTTTATAGGATGTTGTGTTTAATAAGAGAAATGACACGGACTCTTTCGTTTGCTTCAATGAAGTCCCCGTTCCTCCGAGGACGTCACCTCGATCCCAGTGTGAGCTGATGCAATGATATGATTGGACATTGCTCATAGCCATCTTGATTGTTATCACTAATATATATCACTAATCCAACTAACCACACACCACCGATCACTTGAGTTCAAATCCTAACAATGACCGACATTTCCTCGCTGACGTCACACAGCCCGTGGCAGCCTTATCACCGCCGTCACAGCCTTGACTATACCTTTAAGGCGAAATTAGTTTCTTATCTGGATCAATGTGTACAGTACATATATTCTAATAAGGTCGTCTTCATTTAATTTATAGCGATATATATCTCCTCTCCAGTTTTAGCTGTTTTGAAATGCTGATGCTTGTGCTGACAACGGGATCGTAAATATTGGAGAGGAACAGACTTCGTCATGAAACTTAATTATTCCTCCCATCGATAAAACATTTCTGCTGAACAGCGAGTTTCAGTTCGCGCCATTATATGTTAATAAACGGAATTTTTGCATTTTAGTTGAACTTATCAACACAATCAGGGACAATGAATACAGCGACACAGGTTAATTAAGAAGAAACGAAGAGAAGTGTGACAAAGTCGCTAAAGGTGGAATATGTTTAAGTTTCGACCTCTGAAGTTGGATGGGGAAGCTCCGTATATTTGGGTTAGTGTGCTTGTATAAGTCGTTCAGACCTGTGAGTGGAAATATCTACATTTCATTTAGTAACGTAATATAAGACTGCAAACATTAGGACAGGTGCTCCACGATTTACATTATTACTGAACATAGAGTTGTTTACACGTGAGTGGTTAGTAAATGAGTAAAATGACATTAAAAGATCAAATTTCTAGTCCCTCACTCCACAGAAAAAATCCTTAGAGTGAGGAATGTTACCTCAACCTTTCTTTAAAAGTAAAGGAAAATAAGAAAGAAAAGAATCTACTGACCAAGGCCAGGGCCCGGGTACAACACCCCCCATGTGTCCTCCCCTCTCGTTAAGTTCCCTGGCAAAAATATTCAAATGACTGATAATCCTCAGACCGTTGTCTAGCTACGAACCGCTCGCATTTAGTGAATTTGTAAAAGGATGGAAGTCGAAAGCTCGTGGCTCACATCCAGTAATTTGTTGAGAGTTTAATGTCAGACTGGCGTGAGAATCATTTGACCAAGAAGGATCCCATATCCTTATTATCATTGCTGGATCTTTCGGATGCGTTTAGTACTCGAGACTATGATATTCTCCAGCTCCTTCTTATTATTGTGTACTTTCTTTGGGACTGTTTTTGTCTTACCTGACTGACCTCACCCAACCCGCACCCGGTCTGCTAAAGTACGGAGTGCCTCGAGGCTGTGTTCTCGGGCCTCTATTGTTTTTACTTTCTATGGGGCGTTTAAATCTTTTCTCAGATCGTCAGAAATCTCGATGTTATCAATGACACGTCACTTCCAACCCAACTTGAACTTCGCAGGATCAGTCACACCCAACCCTTCCTCTCGGTTTCCGTAACCACAAAGCTCATGTCTGCTTTAGGTTGAGTGGATTAACTCTCGACGATCTCCCTAACTGCTCACGGACCAGCTCACTCACTCACATGAATGCTGCTCGTGTTGAGTGTGGGTGTGAAGGGGCTGAAGGTGGAAGGTACTGTGGGCAACAAGCAGTCCATGCTACACTCCCTTCTCTCCATCCAGTAGCTTCCAGTCGGAGCTCGCATTGATTGAAAAATGGCCACAGTGTGCTTGTGTTGTCTTCACGGCCTCGCCCACCACACACACCTGGTTTATCTATTGACTCCTTACCACCAGACACGCTGTCTTCTCTATTCTTTTTTCGCATCAGACAAGAGAAATGTGGCAGTCGCTCCTCCTTCTCTGGACCCACCGTTTGGAATTATCTGCCTCTTTCTTTCCCAACTGTGTCGAACAGTTCGAAGCTTTCGAGTCCGGTCTAAAGAGACACCATTTTAAAGAGATATCTTTCATAATCAAACTCTTCTGCTCACCCCTCAGTTCTTCATTTTCATCCTTACTCTTTTGCCACAGCGTCTTCCGTTTGCTGACGTGTGTTTTCTGGTTTGTCTGTCGGTTTGTTTGTTGTTTTTCATGAACAGCATTGAGCTCGCCTTCACTCGGGGAAAATACATTTTACATATTTAGTTTTTATCATTATTACAGTCGGAGCTGAGAGATGACTACAAAAACGAGGAAAAAGCTCCTTTGTGAGATACAAAGGTGTCAGTCTCATGACGAGATTCTCTGTATTGGCAATGAAGCAACATTTATCGATGGACTTCTACAGGGAGTTTGTTATAAAGCTGGGATGCTGACAAAAAGTGAGTTGCTGACTGGTAGCATGACACTTCATATCGAACAGTTTCACGTGCATGTTTTCGTACCTGCGACACGCATGCGCACCCACCACGCACGCACGCATGCAGACACACAACTGCCTAGGATTTTATTGGTCTTTTATAATTGATTGACCTGCACGTTTCGCTTCTTACCGAAAGTACTTACTTCTCAAACTCTATCGTTGAAAATATAACGTAAACAAAACTTATCTTAAATATAAAAAAACAATCAAATGTAAACAAACGCTGGAGAGAGAGGTTTTTGCCGTCTCATTACATGTCATCTCAAAACTGCATTAGTGGCAGTCATGTGCCTCGAAGGACTTAATTTGCAGATCATCAGGTAAACGTACGAAAATTTTTTTTTTTTTTTTTAAGCTTATTCAATTAGAAAATTTATTGAAATGGATTTAATGTAAATGTAACGAAAGCCTCCCCCCCCCATGTGCCTTTGATGTAATTATCTAGACAGAGATTTGAAAACGGAAACAAATTCAGAGGAAAATTACAAAATTAAAATGCAAGTCTCTTCCTTAGGTTCCAGTCTATCTGGATATTGACTGCAGGATTAGTGTGAATCGATCATATGAACAATGTGGACAGTACTACAAATGAAGAGCTAAGGCTACAGATGATGTGGAAACAAACCACATAATTTTAAACTCGTGTCCTAAAACTCCAGGTGTTTCTTGAACAAATATAAATGACTCTTGTCGTCTGATGGCGGAATATCACAGGAGGGAAGAAGTTCCAAGTGGATGGTTAATGGGGAAACATGCATTCATCAAAGGTTTTCGTCCTGATTAGATGAGCGGAAACAAGGCGAGTATCTGCAGAAGTAGGAACTTGCCTGCTTGAACTGAAGTGAGTTGGGAGGTCAGGAAGCAGAGTGCAATCAGTTTATATTCTATGCACACCTGTACATCAGGGATGGGGAACGTCCGACCCCCGAAATTATTTGATCCGGCCAGCCAAGGCAACCACAGATTTCAGCTAATCTAGAAGCTTTTCTCATGGCAACAGAAGTGTACATTAAGTGAATAAAATAATTCAAATTTTGAGGGGAAAACAAGGAATGTCCATGACGGGATAGACAGAACACACGAATACATGACAGGATAGACAGGACACACGAATACATGGCAAGGATAAACACATTTGCTTCACTTTGGCTGTGGCGAAAACAGCTTGACCAATTCAAGAAAGCTGATTTTGAAGGAGATAATTTTGTATATCTGGCAAACGATGTTATAAATATCAAAATGGCCTTTGGATGAGAAAGGCTTCCCCACCCCTACTGCACAGGAAACTAGTGGAGAATAAGGAGAAAAAGCATTTGCGTGATCTTGTTTGCATGCTTGGATTATGAAATGTGCTGCGGAGTTGTGTAACTGTCGGAGTTTGATGATGGGATGCGAGTGCATATGTTTACTGAAGTAGGCTTATAAGTTTACTGTAGGCATAATAAATATTACCTGTGTAGGTTTATGTTTGCTTTAGGCAATATGTGTGACTGAGCGTTGTCTGGCCTTATCTTCGGGTTTCCTGTATGTTACTGTGTCTGGGCATGTCCTGACTTGGACAGTTCCACAGGGGATCGAGGTTACTCAGACATTCACGGTGGTGTGGTTAGTAACATCGTACTTGCTACACGGCTACGATGTTAACTCAGTTTATATTACTGTCTACAACTTTTTTACCTTAAGTAGTTTTTTTTTATATCAACCCCCTATATCTTACCGCCCTCGTCTGTCAGTATATACCGCAAATCATTGTAAGAATGTGTAAAAGCACCTGTCAGTAAAGAAAACAGCTAACTTGAACTCACTAAACAGCTGTTTCCTCTAAAAGTTTGTCCTCTGACTAGACAGCTTTCAACTGCAGATTGTATTTCATAAGATCATATTTTGAATAACCTTGGAAAAACTAGCTTGTGTGTGATATGTATGTTTAGATATTATGTCTTCTATACGTAAAACATGGGATTTCTCTTTAAAATATAATTATGCTTTATTCTTGCATGGCTGCTTCAAATATGTTGAGGACAACGTGGCATCACGAATATTCAACGATATTCAGACGGAATTATCATGTTCTCATATATCGTATGGGCTGTTGACTCCATGGAATAAGTGTATCCATGTATACTTGGGATGTAAGTCTTGTGACCTCTGTCTGTAGTTTACTGTTTGGGCCGCTTGCCAGCGCAGTGGCTAACGCGACTGTCACCACGACAGCAAGAATCGAATGTCGTGGTTCGCGTCTCGGCTCCTACGTACCTCTCTCTCTCTGAACGTGACCCGTGTTTACAGGGCTAACCGTCGGGGTTTTCCCCAGGTACTCCGGTTCTCCCATCATTAGAGGCGCGTGTGTGTGTGTGAGAGAGAGAGACTTTATGATGTGAATAATGATGAATGAGTCTGTAAGACACATTTGATGTTTACTGATACGTGTGTGCTCGTGCAACTTCTGCCTTTGTTGGTGTGATGAAGTGCTCTGTAAATGAACATTAATTATTGTTTATTATTGTTAAATAGTGACTGAGAGGCTATCAATAAGATCAGGTTTTAAGATTGGGCATAAAGTATCCACGTACGACTGGCTTTCGATTTGCACTGGCCATGCACCAACCACCGATCGTGTGACTGGAGCGATGGGGACAGACAACTTAAGGTAATTAATTACTTGTGAAGAAATTTGATCCTCGCTTTATTAAATATGGCGAACTTCTGAGGATTGTCTGCTCTCTAATGTGCCTTTAGAATGAGTAGCACCATAAGGTCTTTAAAGGTGTGTGGGGTGATGGGAAATACACAAATGCGACACAAAGTAGGTAGACAAGTATATACACATGGAATCACTGTAACATGTAAAACATATTAAACTATTCACTTGTTACACGAGGTGGACAAACATTTACTGAGTGTTTGCAAACACAACATTCGTGGAGACTTTGCCGAGAGCTGACCTGTGTGCAGAGTGACATGACACGTCACGATCTAGACCTGTGTGCAGAGTGACATGACACATCACGATCTCGACGCACTAGAGGGGAAGTGTTTGTGTAAGTAGGTTAAGGGTGAAAGGGCGAGGGGAGTGTTTCCAAATTTATCTAACTGTTGTCAGGTTACGCTCGCGGCGAGCAGTGGCAGTGTTCCGTACCTACTGTACCCTCACCACCTCCTGCTACCATGTACCAGCACCATGTCTCGCTGCTACTCAGCCAATGGAGTGGCAAGAGATTTGGAGTCAGATTATTTTGCACCCAGCACAGTAGGCATGTGAGTGTGTGGCACAGCCCAGTGCTTTCATGCCGCAATTTATTGTGCCGTTGACCTAGATACAGCCTCAAAAAAGCAGTTGGCGGAAGATGTAGGTTGCGAAATGGGCGCAACATTAGCACACTGCTGAGTCCGTCATCTGGCTGCCGGTGTATGTTGATAAAACAGAACTTTGACAGCCATCACCCTTCTCTTGCTCCATCTCTAGTTTAGTTTGCACAGAAGGCGGCTGCCAGACACCAGCTGAGATGTAATGAGGAGGTAAGTGGTTACTTCCATATGGGAATCCCCCTCCCCCAGATGAAGATACACAGGCAGATGAAGAGAAATAATAATATTGCAATAGTAGTACCAGGTGGATGAGAAAAGAGATAAACACATTCACGGGTTATAACTATATATTGAATGCAATCGAAAACTCTATGAAATCACATAATAAATAAATGAATGAAACATGCAGGAAGATTGAGTATAAAGAATTTTTCTCTCGCTGGCCGTATGCTTAAATTTATTGACATCAGTGTCTGTGTTCTGCTCGTTGGAAAACAATTGCAGACATTTTTTCGTGTAGAAAGCACTTTTACCAAACGATGGCGAAGGTTTATTTCCAGCTTTAGAAAATGAATTAGTAAGAACCGCTGCGTGTTGGCTGAAAGTTGGGTTGGGTTTTTTGCTGTCTCATTCATCTGCCACTTTAAAAAAAAATTTGTATTGTTGTGAAATAGGAATAATACATATCATCAGAAAATATCTATGCAAAATATTTACATTTTCTTAGTGGACTGAAAAACTTAAATTATAAAAAAACTGTCTACATTTACTTACATTTCCATTGTAACTTATTTGCTTTATGACTGCAAACTCTAGTGTTCTAAGATACCAGGTGAAAAGAACTTACTAAAAGTGAACTTTACACAAACAGAGAATCGTTGTCATACCTCTTATTAATGATCTGTCAGAAATATCTTCATTATTGTCAACATTGTTTGTGCTGAACCTCTTCAGCAGTCAAAGCTAACTCCATAACGTGCACAGACTTCTTCTTCTTTTTTCCACCTCTCTGAAATACACTAGTATGATGATTGATTCTTTCTCTCTTTTCCGTGCTCTTTTTTGTGCCGAGAGTTTCATCACAGCTAGAGTGCAACTGCAGCAAACATTATATATTGATGGAATCACTGCTAGCAACATTCTGACAATTGAGACTATCGCTTAGTACAGACACACTGGCAGCTTCCAGATGTCCCCACATATGTCTGTGTGAACGCATGTGTCCGTGTGTGTGAACGCATGTGTCTGTGTGAACGCATGTGTGTGTGTGTGAAAATGCATGTGTCTGTGTGTCTGTGTGTCTGTGTGGGAACGCATTGTGTGTGTCTGTGTGTGTGTCTGTTTGTGTGAACGCATGTGTCTCTGTGTGTCTGTGTGTGTGAACGCACTCAACTCGTGGCTATGCATCCAGCGTTGACAATCTGTTCATCGCAGTCTCATCCTATCAGGATTTTATAACACGCACGTGGTGTTAGACAAGAAATTAACAGATTACCAAACATAATATGTCAACAACACATGACATTTAAGAAAATATAATCGACGAGAACTAGTCTAACGTTCTAATGAATGAACGAAACATAGACGCTGATATAAAATGCTAATTTATACCTCTCCGGTGAATATGGAAATATCTCCAAAACTTAAAACCATTTTGTTTAAATTTTAACAATTGTCAGTCCCCAAAATGAAAAGTTTCTGTCAGTCGGTTGTGGTGGATTTCTCAAGACTGCACGGCTTATTGTCTGTATGCATTTATCTTCGTGCATACATGAGTGAGTAAAGGAGAGAGAATCCTCGAAAGTCTTGAAGAACTGAATATGTGCATGGTGGGTAAGAAAAAAAAAAACCCTAAAGAATACCTTACTGAGCATCCTCGAATAATATTGTCTCTAAGGCATCTGTTTTCTTTAGCAAAGGCAAATCAGCAACTGCAATCATTAAAAAGACAGCCAAAAGCCAACTAATTAAATAAATGTATGTTTTAGTTTTCAAAGTCGAGAGTTTTGTTTAATACGAAAAATATACTTCTGCACTTCATATACTAAATATTTAACTATCTGCACCACAAAAGTGTTCCGTCGAGCAACAATGTTCTGCATATAATATGTGCACCTAAAGATTTCCTCCAAAATATTTACTTATCCCAGTTTGACTAATATGAATACGCAATTATCGTTATTGGATGTTACATAATATTTGTACAAATGTGTCCACTTGATGGCATTACACTGGCAAGATGCTGTACGTAAAATGTTTTCCATTATCCATTTAGTCTTTGGTAATACACAGTGTTGTCCATAGGAATAGGAATCCATGGGTCTGGGACAGCACACATTTGTATTCCCATGGTAGTCACCAAGATTTAAATCTTTCCTCTGAATCATCTATTGTATGTGAAGTAGCAGGAATTATAGAACAAAAGCGAAAAGTGGTTTTCAGTGTTGTCCATAGGATTGTTAATACCATGGGAATCTCATTGGGATGGGACAGGCATAAATTGCCATGGGACGGATGGGACGGGATAGAAAAATATGTCCCATCTGGTAATACACACACACCTTAGCATTTGTCGCATGTCAAAACATTGAGATGAAGCTTCGATAAATCGAAATCACGATGTAAGTGTAGGTGCCATCCCGTATTCCTAGTTCTTACCTACTTTATACATGTGTGATGGCTGACGTTTAGGTTACTGCATACTTTAGCTCAGGAGAGCAGAAGCATTTAAAAAATATTAATTTTGTTGGGTGGGTAAGAGGCATGTCTGCAATCCTTTTCAATCCTTTTCATATCAGTTCAAACCATACCAAACCTTGCCAGCTCCTGTTCAACGATGTAAAACTATGTCAAGCCATGGTAACCATATTTTAACATGCCTTCGAGTTGTGTTTGACAGTAGGGAAATGAAAGTAAAGGAAATCCGCTGTTGTTGGTTTTTTTATGTTTTATTTTTGCATGGCTTTGACAGTTTTGTTGCTTTTAAACAAATTTACCGTTCTTTAATCTTCAACCCCTTTAAAACAGACACGATCTATTGTCTTTTTTATTATCTTTGTTTACACAACGCATGGATACAACCGGTAGGTTATCCATCCGTTCGATGGCAAACATTAATTTTGCTTTATTTTCGAGAGAGAAATTTGTGGTTTGAGAGAAATTCATTTATAGTAAATCTGAATTTTTTAAAACGTTATATGCTTCAAACATACGCACGGTTGTTTTAGGATAATGCATGTAGTCACGTGTTTCTGTGCGTCTGTGTTTCCCGTAGTGAAAGGTCGGCATGATGGCGAGTTGTCCACAGGAGAAGCAGACATGTTCTTGTATTTCGATGTAGGCTGTTAGTGGCCTGCACCTTGCCTGTAGGTCTATGCTAGGTCTGTGCACACAAGCGTACTGTACCAGCTTGCCTCTCCAAATATCGGCCTCCAGCCGCCCACTCCGCTCCTTGCCTCTTGATGCCAGCCTGAGTCACTGACGTCAGCGAGGGAGCGAGCGAGAGAGGGAGGCCATGAGTTTTTGCGGTCCACGTGTCAGCAAATTGTCGTGTAGATGTAGAAGCTCCATTGATTTCAAAGATCTCCAGGCACGTGGCAGGTGAAGCAAAGGCGGACAGCAAAAGGAGGAGGCTGTGCCTAGTCGTGTACATGGCAGTCAGTGTGGGCCCACTGGGTAGGGGAGGACGTCCCCCTTGGCCGTCCCCACCCATGCCCCGCCCGCCTGTCATGTCGCGGCGAAGCCGTCTCCGCCGCCAGACAAGAGCAGGAGATGGCGCTCTGCTGCTGCCGCAGCTTCTCGTGTGTTTGCATGGCGCCTGCTTTGTCAGGCTAGTGCTGGTGGCTACCATCCGATGCTTGTGAGGTTGACCCTTTTCACTCGCTGCTCGCACCGACTGCCGGATGGCGACGGCTACCTTTGAGACAAAAATTGTGGCCGATGCACCACTGCGTGCAGTGACATGCCCCTTTGGAGTAAGGGCCGCCGTTTCAGCACCTGTCCGCCACTTAGCATCCTCGCCCGCCTGCCTGGTGCACACGGTGGCTGCAAAACAGGGCTCCCCAGCCCACCATACCTGCAGCTCTCCCTTTAGGCAGCGGGCTTTTGCAACAGGTAGGTAGCCAATAACAGTGAATTTTTCACAGATACAAACGTTCGTTTAACACACGCGCAGACATACTCATTTCTTTTTCTCTCTCTCTTCTCTCTCATTCTCTCAGGCACTAACCGCTCAACGCTCGCTCTTATAACTGTCTGATAGCTGAAGAAATCAGTAGCATTTTGATGTTAAAGTTGTTGCTGGCATAATAATATGGGTGCATGCATTTGTGGACTGTAGCGATGTATGTAGCCGTGTAGTAGGAGCATGAGTTCTGGTGTATCTGCTCCAGCGCCAGGAAGCAACGTGTGTGGAAGTCGCGATCGTGTGGTCGATACGTCGGCAAACTGCAATTATTTTAGTGATTTAGGTTACACGAATGCCGCGAAAAAAGCCTCCACGAAAGTCACATAACCGAGAGTCACATAACCACAGAGTGCGTATGTGTTGCAGTTTCTTCTAATCCCGAGAAAGTTTCTGAATGATTTATCTATGTATATGTAATATAAAACACATGACCCTACCAGCATTCATCTGTAGGTTTAGGTTTAAATTAGGTGGTAAAAACAAAGAATTTGTTTAAAGGCATTCAGATGCACGACTTTTGTTTAAACTAAACAGTTTGTTTTGAGAGATGTAGCGCAAATCGGTAACAGTTAGTGGATACTACATTGTGATCAGACTGGAGTGATACAAGAGCGAGGTGAACGATGAATTGTCAGAATGGAACATTATCGATGCACGATGTGTTCTTAGTCCATAGATGAGAAGGCAATGCAATCGGTAGCAAATCTGCAAACAGAAATCGATGTTAGCTTCATTCAATCGATGCCCTCCTCCCCCAAAAAATTACAAACCTAAATCTTGAAATGGTTTTGAATGCCATCAGAAAGTGGCCAACACTAATCGGAAGCAGCCGCACCACGCGGTCAAAGCAAAATAATTAGAGAAGGAAGTGTGTCTCTCAAACACAAGCATGTTTCCCAGGCCTGTAACATAATCACAAGTTTGAAACAGGTTTATTAAATCACTGTGTGCTGATCCTTTTCCTGCTGACATCTTTCACGAGTGTCAAGATCGGTTGATTAGTACAAGAGTCGCTCAACGCTTTGTTTAATGCGGAATACATTCTGTACTTTGAAACTTCCTGACATCAATCCTGTTTAAACATTTCCCTTTATACCCAATGATCTCAAGAATGACCATCCTGTTTGTAAAGTACAGGAACAAAACCTGCTCTCCATACAAGATTGAAAGTTATTTGAACCTTTGCAGTCGTTCAGTTGTGAGTCGAGGGAAGACAACCAAGCAGTGCGCTCCACGGAGCAGAAGGTCGCTGGTTCAAAGCTGGCACCTGGTCACCGAGCACTTGCTCCTCCCTCACAGCTTTTAGTGTGTGGGACACATAAATGTCACCTTTCGGTATTGTATTAGTCGACTAAAACCACTCTAAATATGTAAAGTCGATAAGTGTCTTCTGGAGACCTGGTCGTTTTCACTTTGGTCTTTGCTGGACGTGACAATAGCCTCTGATACATTGGGGTACAGTATTTTCTTTAGAGCTGTCACCTTTGACCTCTTCGGTATATTCTATAACTCTATTCAGTCTGTTAACGTGAAGTGTTTCCCGTCCAGTAATAATAATGTGTGCGAATTTATAAAGGGCTATATTTTAGCCAAAGGCGGACTCATTGCGCTGAACAAGATCACAAAATGGTAACACACGTCAACAAATAAAATGGTAACAAAGCAATTTGTGTGAATGTGGTGCGTTAGTGTTTTGTTCTTGCTATTACTTAAGCATAAAACATGAAACGTATAGACTATAGACTATAGACTTGATTCGGGTTCATGAGTATAATCTTTTGCTCATATATGTATATATAAATAAAACTTGCATTAATCAATCGTTAATCTTACTCGGCATTCTACTTTAGGCGAGGCTACTTCGTACTAAAAAGAGTCTATAGTGTAACGACGGTACTCAGTCGGGTACCATTCCGAGTACCATCTGGGTACTGCTGTGAAAACTACTCTTTGATTACGTGAAAGGTAGAGGTAGTCCAGTAACTGCGGTTTGGACATGAACAGAGGTGTTCGAACCTTCACTTATTTAAAGACCAGCCTTTGTGATGGTGGTATCCATGTCTTATCGCTGACTGCGTCACACGGGTATCGAACCGCCTGTGTGCGCAGCTCCGGGCTCAGACGCCGTTGTTGTGACCACCAGGTTGTCCTCTCGATGTTCTACCCTCCATGTGTTCCCAAGTGTGAGGTGCTTGTGAGTAGGTTTCGGTTGTAGGCTGCAGTACCGATGTTGTGACACTGTTGGAGTATTGTACCTCACCGAGATAGTATTTATGTTGGCTGCTGGGATGTTGACAGATTTGCCGCAAGCGCAAGTGAGCCTCTGTTCGTAAATAAACTAACATCTGTCAACGATGACTAAAACGTGGTCCGAAAGTCCAAAATATTTTTGTTCTAAAACTGTGTGGCATATTCCACACTTTTGGGTATTAAAAAATCGCACACTTTACAGCCACTCGGGACTAAAGACTACAGTGTTGTTACATTTTGCTGGTGCACGAACACGAGTCGGGAGCTGTAAAACAATGGTAGTGAGAGGAATGTGATGGACGCCTGATTCTAACTCATCAAAATTTAAGGTGATCTAACTAGTAATAATGCATGACAATATGCACGTAAATGTTTATATACATGTATGCAAAACATTCGTACATAGTAAATTTAAAAAATGTTTTTACTGAGTCAGTCTGCTTTCCATAAAACCACATAGGGAAGTACACACTGATAGGCCTAGGTAAGTGAATGTGGGGAAGAACTATCAACTATCAATCATTTTACTTTATAATTATGTGCCTGTGCACTGAGTTACATTTCTGTCGGTTTTTTAATGAGGCAATATTTAAATTGCTTCATTTTTAAAGACCCTTTTCTTTTTTAAATTCCTTCCTTCGTATTATTTCTTCCTTCTGTCTTTCTATTGCAAGCTCTTTGGCAAACAGATTAAAATATAGCAGAAGTACAGAAGTATCAATGTTTATAAAATGCTAACAGCTGAGACATTTCATAGACTTCATACACTACTTTTCCATACACAATGCATAAAAATCTCTAACCTTTATGCTCCTTTTTCACATAACTTAATATTGAAATATTACTGTAGAATTCCATTCCTCTTTATATCCAGCAAACGAAATGAAGTCCACGTTTCTCGTAACTAGAATATCTGAAATATTTATAGCATTTGCTGAGGCTTCCTTTCCACTAAAGGCAATTAATACACAAGGACCGACATTGAACTTTGTTTAAAATACAAATACTACAAACCTTTTCTTGCTGTTTCGTTAGTCTGGGTATATCTACAAATATACAGGAGTAATGACTATTTTGAACATTTTCACTTTTTATTTCAAGCTATTTTAAAACTGTAGTAGTCTTAGAATTTTGCACTCTTTGCCACTTAGGTGAGAACTAGATAAAAAAGACACAAATCTGATTATTCTCTCAAAGAATCTCAACCTCACTGGCTCTCAGAATAAGTGATTGTTGTCCAATAAATTTATTTTGGGAAATTGATTTTATTCACCGATGCTAATTCTTGTCAAAATGTCGAGGGGTTGGCGTGACTATCCGCGTTAGTCAGGTGTATCTGTGCCTCGGCGATGTCACTCCGTGCAGCAGCATTGTCTGTCAGTATTTTGACATTGATGATGCTTACTGGCAGCTCAGCCCTCGGGCCTCATTAGAATGCTTATATTAACAAAATCCATGAAACAAAACCAAATGGGTCTTGTGCAGTATCTAGAACGTTAATCACATGGATTTAGCCAGTTTAATAAATGAATCAACTTGTTTGCAGTAATGGAGGACGCTGCTTCAGCAGGAGAGAGAAGCACATACACACCTGTTAAGCTGCCGCCCTCCGCCGCATGTCCTCGTCCTCATCGCTGCGACATCTGTCAACGGTCCTTTCGTGAGCTGGCCACACTGCGCAAACACGAGCAACTGCATCGTGCTGACCGCCCCTACGTCTGTCAGACCTGCGGCAAGTCCTTCCTGTGGTCATCCAACCTTAAGGTAACTTTCTCATCCAAGCTGCTCACCTGCACTCGACACTGTGTGTAGACATATTTTCATGTTCGACATGGTGCAGCATGCACATCTTTGATTTGCCTGTTACAGTCTTTAAGCGGTTTTCGTTTTATCAGGTCTGAAGTTTATAGTCAGCTTAATTTATTAGTTGTTAGGGAAGAATTTATGTCGATCTAAAAAGTAACACTAAAGACCATTAACGTTAAGGAAAGAACTCATCTAGAATGCAATGAATTTACAGAAAAAAATCACTACTGACAGCAGTGCTATACTTTGTTGATGTATTCCTACTGACAGTACTTCCATATTTTGTTTTAACGGTTATCATTGACAATACGCAGTGAAGTAACGGGAAATTATAGTTTGAGCATCAACGATGTTTTGAAAATCACACATGATGACTTTAAGTGAAGTATATGTCCATACCATAAACAAACAACGGATAAATTAAGATAATGTTAACTATTGAATTTTGAAAAATATAAACAGCAACATTTAATCACAAAAACTGGGTTAGTTCAATAATTTTTAAAAAATAATATCAAACTGGTTAGTCTTTTCGTCTCCGGAGTTATAGTCATAACAACCGAGTCTAGCAGATAAAATAATTCTGTTTTACCAATAAAACCTTAACCTACATGAATGGAGAGATGTTTCGGAGACCTATTTGACTGTTTAGTTGGTTTCGGAGGTTTCCACTGCAATACGTGGCAGCAACGTATTTTAATGTTGTCGATAAAAACAATAGTTCATATAATGTTTTATTTCACACTTTGTGCTTTATTGATATATATGGCTTTTGACCAGTATTTTGTGTCATGGGTGGAGATAAATACCACCACCCACCCACCCACACACACAAACACGAAATTTAGATTGATTCCTGTAACTACAGACTCGTCTGTAAAAAGCTATCGGTTCATACACGCACACAACGAATTTTTCAACGAGAGCCGTTACACAAACTTTTATTTAAAAGAACTGTGTGTCCCATTTTCAGTTTGCCCCAAGTGAAAAGAAACAACAGACAGGAGTTTTTAGGATTCAGTGTGATTTAAAAAACAGAAAATTAGCAAATAAAAGTTTTCGAAATATAAATTTGCAAAACACTATGCAGTTGATGACAGACTGAAACGAACTGTTTGTCCAGATATCGTTATTTTCTGGTGACACACGCGGTCTTTGCAATATTTGTGAGCTCGTGTGGACTGACCACAAGTGCTTTTCTTAGATAATCTTTGTAACTGTGACTTCATCAAGTAACACGGATAAGAACTCAGTCTCGCCAGTTGGGAAACAGGTGAGATCAGTGAGAAAAACGAGAATAAGGAAACCAGGCTAGTAGCAAAAAAATTAAAAAAAAAAAAGAAGCATGTGACCATGCTGGTCACTAGGGCAACGCAGAATGTATGAGGTACACGTGTTGTCTGCTGGTTACAGGTTCATGAGCGCGTGCATACTGGCGAGAGACCGTACAAGTGCAAGATCTGTCATCGGTGTTTCACTCAGTCCAACGACCTCCGGCGCCACGAGAGGAACGTGCACATGCGCGGTAAGATTTACGGCTATAAGCACGGGCCTGTGGGCGCTGGGCGTGGTGTGCCGGCCTCCGGGGTGGGCTCGCACGTCAACTTAGCCGCTTACCAGGCCTTTGCCATGCAGCAGCGAGCTTTGCTGCAGCAAGCCTTAACTTACGAGAGCTACCTCCATACCGCATCTGTCTCCCAAGCGCAGATGTTTTCCCAACCTCCGCCAGCCCCTCTCGTGCCGACAAAGACCTCGGAGGGTGTGCCCATGTGCTTGCCAGGCAGCACGAGCACCTGCAGCGTGACGTCAGCTGTACCCGAGCGTCGTGACATACGAAGGTCACCCATAAAACTGGAACAGGTCACGCCACCCTCCACCCCGGGTGACTCGGAAGGTGGACATGGAGATAAGCGCGCTGTGACGGCCACCCCTTCTCACGTCTCAGACAGTGTGCACAGCCCCGCCGGCTCCCGCTACCCCGCCATGTCCGGCCCAACACCCATGGCCGCTCACTCGCCTCTCCACTCTCCTCCGGCACTCATCTCTGTTGGGGGCCAATACCAGAGGAAGGAAAACCACGCCCCTGTGCACCAGTCTCCACACCACTCGCCACATCACATGTCGCCTCACGCACCCTCCGGTCCTCTTCCATCATTCAGTAGCTTTAGACAGCTACCTCGAAGCTCCTCAGAGTATGAGACAGAGCAAGGACACACTCCAAACTCGATAAGCATGATGGAAAATATGAGAGGAGTCGACGGCGAGGACGAGAGAGACAAGTACCCATGTGACAGCGTCATGGATCTCAGCATCAACAAGACCCCGGAGTCCAGCTTGGACAAGCTGCGCAGGGACCGCAATATGCCGACACCCAAGACCCCCAGCAGCGAATCAGAATGCGAGGGTAAGCGAGATGTGACTACTACATCAGCCACACCTGTAGCAGATAACGGCATCCACCACTGCCAACACTGCAACATCTTCTTCTACGACTACACCATGTACCATCTGCACGAAAGCCTGCACTTGCCCTACGCTGATTATCCCTTCCGATGCCCATCTTGTGGGAAGCACTGCCAAGACCGCATCGAGTTTATGTTCCACACGGTGTGGCATGTCAAGTACCCGCACACCATCCCCAACTATCAACCTTTCAAGGAGAGCTTTATCTCATAAATCGTTTACTCTCTGTCAGCCGCCGCGTGTCCGTCAGGTGAGTTTACTGACATTCATGTACACACAGCCAGATATGACATGGTTTCCCTCTCTGTAAAGCCTACCTGTCTTTCTACCTGCTTGCCTGTCATGTTTAAACCTGTGGCATATTCAAATGTTCTTATCTCTCTATCACAAAGTCACAAATCAAAGTCAGTACATGGATGGGAGGCTGTTGTGTGTGTCTATGTGCGCACGTGTGTTTGTGTATCTGTTCGTGCACGCACGCAGGGAGGGGAGAGAGTAGACTGTGTGTTTGCGGTGGAGGGGTAGTCATGTGTGGGTGGGTGGCAAGCGAGGTCATAAACCTCACTAACCTTTACAGAAATATTCAAATGATCAATTGGCTTTTGCAGGGCCATCAGTGGCTGTGAAGTGCTGTCTGCACCGTTTTGCTGGCGTCCGTATCTACCTCAGTGTATAACGGGTGACATTTTCCTACCTGTAGCTTCTGCAGCTATTCTGTCCTACCAGGTGCTGCTGTCAAAGCTGCCTGTCTTACTGGGACTACACTAGTCGTAGCTACCTACACTAGTGGCCCCAAAAAGTTGTGTCCTTTTACGTGTCTTCTGTTGACATTTTATCTAGAGTATACCTCTTTAAGACAGACACGGGTCGTTTAACGGAGAGAGGCGGATGCTTTGTGTGTCTAAGTTGCGAAACTAATGTTACACATCATAAAAGTCCTCACATTTTTGCATAAAAGGATGATTGTTTTGCTCAGTTAGTATACAAGAAATTTTGTCATGTTTGCGTGTTTAGATGAAGAGTGCAAATTCAGACTTACGGTAAACATAATATCTGTTTCTTTCTTGTTTTTTTTTTATTTGTAAGGTTCTCTTTTTGAAGGCGCGTACACACATGCACTCGCATGTACACACGGTCAATCCCATTTTAACAATAAAATAGATAGAACTGGGATATTTCTGATGACTTGCGCCGTTCAAATTCCATTTAAATATAGTATTTAGGATTTCTGGGAAATGTTTCTAAAATTTCGTCCGGTTAAAAGGAATTTGAAAAGTAAAACATACCGATGGGCTGTTAGATTAAAAAATAATGCTCATCATTTTTGTAAACAAGTACTGAGGTCAAGGGGATAAAGGTCATCGACATCCGTTTTCACCAAGCATCGGTTGATGTGTTCGTGTTCTACCTGACGCAAATGTCGATGAAACCATTTTTCCCTTCTTGACTTCACTTGCCCATCATATTTTCAGCACACGCTCGCTTGTCATTTAGACAAATACCTATTCGGCCCTTTCTTGAGAACATCTGAGATGCACAAGTTATCTGCCATCGGTAACTGTTTTTTCTGACTTTTAACATGAAGAAAAACTTATTTTTTTACCGAATTATTATGATGTCAGGTTCATAATGTGGAGAGAAAAGCAGTGTTGTTTACTATTTTCAGGGTTTTACAAGCAGTAGTGCATCACAAGCAGTAGTGCATCTCAGTATATACAGACCATACCTACATGTTATGGACATACATAGTACAGCAATGTTGTGAATAGTAATGCTAAAATTATCATTGTATGCAGAAGAGGGAGCTGTTCTGAACATAATAATTTATGTATTGGGTGTTGTTTAGGGTCTAGGCTTTTTTTAAGTGGCACCGAGCCTTTGTTTTGTGTTTACATGGAACACCAGCGGTCTGCATGCAACAGTTCGTCTTTGTCCCTTGCTGAACGTGAGTTTTTTTACGATTGCTTTTCCTCAGTTCACAGACATTCAATTTATATACTTGATCGAATTTTTGTGATATTCTTTTGTTAATATCTCTTATACTGAAAATACCTCAAATTCTTTCATTCTGTATTTTAAGATATATATATAAAGATGTACATTTTTCGAAGTTATTTCTGCACTGGTGCAAGACGCATTCTTACCTCATGTCCAGGTCATACCTTTGTATATACAATTGCTAGTAATGTCTCAACATTTGTGAAACACACTGAGAGAGCGGGTAGCTTCGATAGCCTGGCTTCTCTCTGCTAGTTCATACCTTGCTCACTGTTGTTCGAGCCTGTAGCTACATCACATCTGTAGCATGACTGGTGCCAGACCACTTGGCTTATTTACATTCGCAAAGCACATTGAGAATGAAACCATTTGACATCGTCCCGTTTAAATATTTGAATGTCCTTGGTGTGTAATAGTGTTAGATATAGTGCGGGAGAATCTGATAGTGGTAATTTATTGTGGGATACAGTATGAATTCTGTCTTCGTGCAGAAAAATGCGCTTGTATACAGCACATCATAGAACACTCCTCAGACATACCTATTCCTGTTTACCTCACCTGTATAGACTTCTTTGTGCCTCATTTGTATACGAAAATATAGGTCAAATACCTGACAATAGTCAAAGACATTCGCACAAATAAAATGTGCTAATACAGATAAAATCAAGTTTTTTATCAACAGCTGCTAAGTAATCGAACATCCAGTAACGAATGCTCAGTTTATTGTTTATGGTCTCCGAGAGTCTAACCATTTCTGAAAATGTTCAGTTATTTACTAAGTTTTTGTGACAGTAGTTTACTAACTTGAAAATACTGCTATTCATCGTGTTATCTGTACGAGATGCAAATCAGAAGATAAAGCAGTATATTACAATGGTCCATTGGTAGGTAGCATGCAGTTTATGTAAATATGTGGCACACCTCTGTCCAAAGTGATGCGATGCGCATTTTGTCTCGGAGGACTCATGGATGACCATTACCATCAGGTTCCACACTACTTTCACTTTATGCCTGTTGGTGCGCTTGTTTTATGTGGAAAACTCCCAAAATGTGAGTAGAAAGTCTCTGCGATGGCTTATGTGCACGAGAGAGAGAATTTCTGCGACACAGTTTGTATTCAAGTTGTTACCTAGGCAGCGCGTGTGTTAGACTGAGATACACACCTAGAGCCAGGTGTTAGACCAGCTACACGGCGAGCATCGAACCTGAGACCTTCTGCTACTAATTGGAGCGCACTAGCTTTCTTGTAGTTGTATAGCAGTAGGTCCAGCCTCCATCTTCATCAGAAAGAATACCAGCGAGAATCACTTGATAATTGCGCTCGATGAATGTGGAAACCAAAAGATCAAAATTAATTAAATAGCAGGAAAGATTTACCAATCTATTGCATTCTCAAGCGAGCATCGCTAGGCCAGTTGTGTACTAAAGTATTTTCATGTAATTAAGTAACGTAATGGTCATGAAATTCAATAATGTTGATAAGAATTGTTTCTGCATACAAGATCTTTCATAAATCAGATGGTAGAAGGGAGTTGGTTATTGCTAGGTGTGCTTTAAATCGTGGCATGGCGATCAAATAAGATGACGAGCCTGGGGCTCATCTGTTTCACATCGTCGCTCCATCGCCGTGATCACATCTTTCGTAGTCTGAACGTATCATTGGCGAGGACCATCTGGCTTGCTGTCCTTCAGCAGCCACCTTTGACTTGCTGCGCACCACAAAACGATGAAAGATGAGTCGAGTGACTCACAGAAGGAGTCGACTTCTAAACACCTTTACTCTCATAATAGAGTTGTCGCCTTCATTCGCAGTTCACACCGGAGTGAGATCACGCAGCTGCGGACAATCAAATGCCAAGAGCCAGTAGACGAGTTTTGTTCTCACCGAAACAATCAAGTGGACGCGTTCTTCTATCACCCACGCAGACAGGAAAGAAGAACTCGTCTCCGTATACTTTCCCATTTGATAGCCGTGCCATCCAAGCCTCGCGTTTAGGGTCATCCAGAGAAACCAAAAGACAATAGAAAGTGATGAAGGAGTGCTCCATATTTTCATATACAGCATCTCCAGGCATTGCTAAGTGTGATATGATGTCTTCACCATTAATATTGACACAATTATCTGCATGGGCGACCAAAAACTAACCATAACTAGAGTGCTAAACCTGCTCTAGAGGTCAGAAGTTATCTAAATTACAGTACTGGACCAGTTGTAGAAACCGAGGTTAGCCAAACATGAAGCGCTAAACTAGCTGTGGAGGCGGTCTAAGTTATTCAAAACTAACCAGGTGCAGAGGCGGGGAGGTTAGCCAAACCCAGGGTATTGAACTGGCGACCGTCTGGGGGCCTGCTGTGGCCAGCATGTGAAGACATCGATTTGTTGGGGGGGAGATAGGGAGGGTCGTCTGGTCTGGCTGGATTTTCTCTCAGGTCTCATTGTTCCTGTCACTATTGTATATTTAGTTTGTCTGCATACATCACTTATTTCTTTGTGATGTCTCTAGAATAGTTTAAATCCACGAACAGATAAGTCTATGGATGTGCTGAATACTGAGCTATTCTTGCTAGTGTTAAAGAAGACGGGTTTTAGAAATCAGCAGGAGACTCCATCGTTAATGGTACGATATATCAAAATAAACAAGTGCTATTACTGAAGCAGAATGCATTTTTGACACAACAAATTTTAAAATAACGGCAATCTATTTCACGTTATAAGCTTAAATATTCATTATTGCTTGTTACGTTTGAACCGACAGAGTTGTTGATTCTCGATTCCTGGTATGTACTTCTCTGCAATCGGATTTTATGTCCAAGTACTCCAGGATTTTATACCTGAGTAAATTCTTTTCGCTCTGTTAACAATTTCAAGAGTTGTCTAAGTGTGTGATGGGTACATGGTGTTACAACGTGTTGAGCACGTAGCAGTCAGGGACAACGGAAGCCACCATCTTGCAAATGAGGACAACGTGTGTGGATGCGCATTACTACCGACAAGAGAAAAGACAGATGTGGACTTTCATCAAGAACAACATATCTTGCACTAATAATTGCATGACAACTTTTAACTTTCTACAAAGATTTTTTTGCAAATCATGATCGCCGCTGGCTGTTTGGCGGAGTTCTCAGTTGTGTGTGTCAGTGATGGAGAGATGATAAACAGCATCACGTGGTGGCGCTCTGACATGTTCACTTACCTTTCGAGAAGGAATGATATAGCAAGAATTTCATCATTTTATTTTGCTTTATTTAGTTTTGTAGTTTGTGTTATAATTTGCCTGATTTTTAATTCTAAGATCGATCACTTTCTGTTGAAAACGTGGCTGAATTTCTATGTGGACGTGAGTTTACTGCCACTCACATGCTTCTTTACATTCGGCCATCTGTCCACTGGGAGCCAAAGTCGAAGAAAGTGTGAATGTAATAAGAACCCAAATTAGATAAATTAGACCAAACAACTTTTAGAAAAGATATTGTTTCCTGACCTGTATTTGATGTGATGTGACAGGATGCTTTTTGGTGTACATAATGTACTATACATCAGGAGTTGCCTCTTTCTTATATGCCTGTCTTGCAGCTGCTAATCGTGTTGTGATGTCAGCACCACGTTGAGCTGTCTGCTACCTTGCTACCTCATGTACTATTGCCTTACTGAGTGCTTGTTTGCTCTGGGCGGCGGCTTTTCTACTCCACTGACTGGAGGTTGCCCGGGAACTTTGGTGGGGTCATAATTATTGTGAGGGCATCATAATTATTGTGAGGGCAAACCCTCACCAACACCCGTGCCTCTCTCTCTTTCTCTCTCTCATGATTTTGTTTCTTTTTTCTGTCATTCCAGTTTACTGCATGTTTTATTGGTGAATATTCCTTGCTTCTTTACATATAACCAACAGTTTCTTTCACCGAATAATCCGTACAAGGAGTAAATTTGTTTACTTTTTTTCTGTTAATTTGTAATGTGAACAGCTAATGTTTTATACATATGGCTTTATTTTGCTTTACTTTCAGAATGAGAAAGGTGTTACATTACCTCTTGATATATTTCTGTTCAGTTAAGGCAGTTCCTGTAGTTGTCGCATTTAGGTTGTTCTGATACTGTACTTGTTTACTTCTCTCAGAACCCTTGTGCTACATACATGAAGGCATAAAATTTGATGATTATATACGAACAGAGAATGTTATCTATTTTATACCAAATGTTTTGATTACCATTTGCGAAGGATAAGTACTTGCTTATATATAGCACGAACTGTTATAAAAATGGGTGTGCGCACTGAGAATGTCTTTTTGTTTATTTGGTTTTTTAATGAGAAAATCTATATGTTGGCGTTATTTTAATCGTGGATGCATCGTATATCCAGCAATGTATGATGGCAATTTCTGGAGCAAAAAAGAAAAAAGAAAAAAAAACCTTTTAAGTCTATGCTTGTACCATTACAGGGATTTTTTGAATCGCCATCTTGTTTCTACCTCATGATGAGTTCTTTGATTCTTAACACTGTGCCATAGTGTAAGCGATGTCTTTCGACCAGCTGGCTCTGTGGCTGGTCTGTTGACGCAACTATCAGAATAAAGGAAACTACCAGGACTACCTCGTGAATAGGACCTCACTTTTGTGCCATACATACACACAGACACAAATGTGTACTCAGTGTTGAGGTGTGCTTAGTCTTACAAATTGCTTGTACTGCCATAACAGACTTGCAAGGGTGAGATGGATATTAGTACTGTGCTTTGTTCTCGGATTATATTTACGTGAACTGATTGGTACGAGTATGTTTTAGATGCATATCTTTGTATCAGTTTTTATACTTCTAATTCTGTACATGCTCAGACAGCGGGCCAGAATCTTACACCAGTGTCCACAGGCCTGGGAAAATATACCTCAAACGTTGTGTACAATTCGCTTCACGCTAAGTTAATGGTCATCTGCTTTGAACAGTCAAAAATAAATAATTTTGTGTATTGTCGAGGCATTTAGAAAGTACTAGCGTAATTGTTCTCTGATCCTGAACAACAGGGTCATGAGAGTTGAGATATGTTAATGCTGCTTCAAACTGTTTTATTGCCAAAGCATGTTTTCAAGCGGACTATTGTGGTCATGTAATGTTATTTGTGGTCTCAAACTTTTAGTACTAGGCTACTTGTTCAGGCTTGTTGTAATGTAGCTTGCGCTGGACTGCAATGCTTGCACTAATAGTCTGCTTACTGACGGAGGTAAACTGTGTGTCTAGGCGGCGACAGGATGAAGGCTGTTAGACACCTGGAAGTCTGCAGTCCATCAACAGATGTAGACTGCAGTTCCTCAAACATGTTGAGACGCAGTTTCATTTGTGTTCTTCTATGGTATTTACTTCAACTGCTGTTTATATTTTTGTTTTTTTTTAAACTTTTAACACTAACATTTTTGACTACATTTCTTGATTTCCTTGCAAGAGAAACATATCCTTGCTGTCTGCACTTGAAGCTGTTTTTAAGAGTTTGCTAAACAACACTACACTGAGTTTCACTGCCCGGTGTTTTTAATTTTTGCTTTCTTTTAATCTTTGCTTTATTTGGAAAAAGGGAAATGTTTAACTGCTTTCACTTTCACTGTTTCACAGAGATTTAAAATGCGAATAGATTTTTTTTCTCTCTCTCTTGCAATGTGTATTTGAAAATACTATTCATTTTCTGTCCCCACTGTCATGGCTTTTTTTCTAAATATCTGCTAAGTACATTTCAGACCTTTGTTCTTGTTCTTGAGTACAATACACTAATTGTTCTTGTGCCTCGGTAATGAATGTTTGTGTGTGCGCGCGCTTGTGAGTAGGTGCACGCGCAGCCAAACACTTCAGTAAAATCCTCTTTAGTTCAAGCCCTAGTTGTCGTTATTGCAAAAAAGTAACCTCACCTTTTCTCTCAATTATACATACTTGCTTATAGTCAAACTCCTCATGTATTTTTCTATTTCTGCACGAAGTTCAAGGAAATTGTGTTTGATGTGTTGAAAGTTGCTAATGATGAAAATGACTGTTAGCTTAGATAACAGTTAAGTTTGCCGGAGACTGAATAACAATTTATTTCATATCAATAAGAGGGTGATCATATTAACACTTTGTAAAGGATCTTGTATCCAAGCACTATTTTTCCTTGTTGCTGGTGTATGATAATGAATGATGTATATGACACTACAAACTAGTTGCTCAAAATTTCCTTTGTATCGTCACAAGATGCAGCATGTAACATTATCTCCTTTGCTTTAGAAGATACGAGTGTCAGGAATATACATCAACAGGTTTTTGCTGGTGCCATAGGGGCAGTGTCCAGTGCACAACCATAATATCCTCAGATTGATCATTCTGTGACTAAGCGTGTCAATAAGAAATTAATACTATGAGATAATGCCACAGGCACGTTTCGGGCATGAACAATTTTCACGATTTTATTCAAAACAAAATTTAACATTTAACGATGTGGGTTGATTCTCAGCTGGAAGTACAAACTTGCAGGTCTAGTGTCTGTTCCAAAGAACAATTTAAGTAAAAGGTAAACTAAGGAATAAGTATTCTCTGTTTGCTATTAATTAATATATTTGACTGATTGTGGTCTAAATTCTTCTTAAGAAACGCTTTAGGTCCAAGTTAATTAATGATTGTCTCGATAAAAAAAATCAGTTTCCTCACAAAACTTCAGTTCAATCGGATGGTAAATATATTGACTTATGATACAGACAGCTGCAGGAAAAGAAGATTGGTTAGTTGGAGTTTTATGTCAGCAAGAGAAGGAAAAGAAGAAGAGAGTTATAAACAATGATGTGGGACTAGAATACCTCTAGATAAGAATGGTGTTATTAACTACGTGGTAGGGACGTAAAAGCGCCGACTGTGAGTTATGGGTGATTGTGATGTTCTCTCAGTCAGCTCTGTCAACTCTTTTGTCAGCTATACAGGTCCTGTGCCAGTCTGTTGTGTCAGTGACTGGGTTCCTATGTCAGTTTGTTGTATCAGCAAGTCAGGTATGTGTCACCATGGCGCCTGCTGTGTGTGTTTTCACGCTTGACTAGCACTTGCTTACATTTTCTACATTTCATTAGTAGGACGCGGGAATACACTGCCTATGCTCTTACGATTCAGGGCAACGACCAGTAGACTTGCCATTGTTCGCCGATTAGTCTGTCTGTAATGCATTTGCGATATGTATTTCGGGGTATTAGTATTCTGATGTTATCTTTGTCCTTGTCATGTTGAAGTCTTTGGTCACACATTCATTGAATCTCTCACTGAAGTCTCGCAGTACCTTAATGAGTCACATATAATAATAGTAGTAAGAAAGTTTTCTAATTGGATGATGATGGTGATGGTGATGGTACTCATCATCACCATCATTATTTTCAAGAAAACTGTGCTTAATTGGTTTATTTGTCTTGGTGGCAATCACTGAAGCTTCTGCTAGTTACAATTTCTGTGTCATTATTCTCTGCATGATTTTTCTCCTCTCCAACCTCCAACTGTGATAAGGCCTGTCATCTGGTGACAAGAATGATCTATCTAGATACTGTGACGTGCTCGTGCATTATATCAGCATTTCATTAGTTCATTCAAACACTGTTCCCAGTGTTTGGCTCACAATAAGGACCTAGCGCAGATACCAATACTGGCACTTGACTGGAGATCTTGATTGTGTTTTTGTCGTGTATTCAGTGATTATGGTCATGTTTCTCTGTCCCACTCTGTGGCTACCTTTATCCTTCACTTTGGCGTCGTATTGCTTTTCTCTCTGTTACTTTTGTCATTTAAGTCTTACTGGGTCTTTTATTTTGGCCCGCTACTATCATCAGCAGTTAACATATTTGAAAAAAACCGTTTAAATATAACCCAAACAGTCTGAAGGAGCGAAATCTTTATCATGTTGGTAAATTCCGTCCTGTACTGTAGACACGGCAGGCGGCATGGAATATCTTGTGCAGATCTTTGGGGAGAAAATTTTGAAGAAATGTTTTAGTTTTGACACTAATGGGTTGGTACAGGCCTCATGTCCAACACTTGATAACATCATGAGATAAAAACTGCTGATGAAGCGGCCTATTTCTTTTCTTTTGTCAAGTTGTCTCTTGAAACTTCTTCGATCACTTCGTCTGTGCGTTTGTCATGCAGTCCAAAGACAACTCATTATGAAGTTTCCATTTTGTTGTGTGGTCGCCCTTGTCTGCTTTTAGGCTTTTTACCGCCGGACCATTGTTCTTTGTCGTGGGAGGTCTGCTGTCAGCCCAGAGGTTGGAGCTTTTCGACAATGTGAGAATAATCTGTGGCAGTATATTTTTTTTCATTTTACATATTTCTAACACTTTGTCTTGAAAGAACAACATAGTGGCTGAGACTGAGACTAGAGTAGAACGGAATATGTGGAGGGTAAATCTGGGGAGATGAGCAAGTGAAAACCTTTTTTTTATTAAATAAACATAATTAAAATCGATCTCACTAAACAATGTGTTGCAAAAATTTATTTCCTAGAAAACCTCTCTTCTGGGCTCACGGCAGTCCTCGGCGCTGACAAAGTGTAGAAGCCACAACACCCGTCTTCATACTTCTCGTCCTCCTACACCTGCGTGTTGGCAAGCGTGCGTGCCTCCTATTTCATTCATAGAAGCCACCCTATGGCCCATTCAGTCTCTGAAATTAATGAAAGGGAGGTACATTTGCTTATATACCACTCACCCTGACGTCATCGGCAGTTGTACGATCGTTCCGCGAGGCAGAGCTCATTGTAGCAGTGGCTACATACACATGGCTGTTGTTATTTAAAGCTACATAGCTCACTTTGGTATATTAACGCTCAACTGTTCAGCTCTAGACTTGCATTTCTTTAACTGGTGGGTTTAGCTTACTTTTCTTTACTATCAGAGGCCTTCTGACAAATTAAAACAAATTCCAGCGGCGATTGTAGAGATGAAAAGAAAAGTAAAAAAATAAAGGGTTTGTCTCGCACTTAAAAATACTACCTCTTTCCTGTCTTTACAAAAGAAAAATCAGTTTACCAGAAACTTGAGTTGTGTCTTATCTGGCCACTCAAAGTAGCCGTTGTATTCTGATGAGCTATGTCTGGTGTGAAAACGCAGTTTCTTCTCACTACCACCCTGGGGAGACTGCGCGTGCGTTTTTTCAATCTACCTCAGCATAGTGTTTTGTATCAGGAGCATGCGCAGTACCCCAGGGTCAAGTGCATACCATATCCGGCCAGGCGAGTGCATGCACATAAAAAGGAGAGAAATGAAAAACAATAGGTAGTGTGATGAGTACTACTCATTGCCCAAGTTTCTCTCGTGTTGGTGTGCTGTTGTGAAGGCATGCATCATGTAAGTTCCCGCCGGTCGCGCGCCGTGGACGCAGTTGGTGACAGCGGATTTTGAAGATAGCAAATATTTTTGACTCCCTCACATATTTTCCTAGACATGCGGGTGCTGGCAGAGTGGTGTGAGCTGCACGGATGCTGTACAGTAATCATGGACTCACTACGCATTCCACCACTCTGTCAATATGACCTCATCTGTGGCCATTTGTAAATTGTTGTTACACATTTTGTGGTATTGTCTTAGGCTAATAAATATTTCGTCGTCTACACTGGACTCCATTCGTTTTCTGTGCACGCAAGTGCTAGGTGTGTGGGCATGCAGTCATGCAGGTATGAATGTATACGTGAATAAGCATAAGTACGCGCGTGTGTCCTTCACCAAAACTTCTTTTTACAAAATAAATATAAAAATACTTTAGAAATATTTTAAAAATCACATTTTTTCGTGTAGTGGAGAGCTTAATGCCCATAGAACTACAAACAAGCCGACAAATTACATAATTAAGCTCAGAAGGGATGGCATGGACATTTCACAGTTGCCAACAAGACACAATATGATGATGAGAAGGTGAGGCGGTAGCTAGCTGCACAAGGTGCCCATGAAAGAAATGGGCTTGAAGGTAAGATTTGACAGCTTCAAATGCAATCACAGTTCGAAAATGGCAGATAATTCCAAATGCTGCAGTAGAAGGGAAATAAAAAGATTCGGCCGAATTTCTCTCGTCTAACTCATGGTCAGAGAGAAAGTCAACCCTTGCAAACTGAACATGACACCTTGGGTGATATGACGAAGTAATTTTGACAGGTATGTAAAATGTTAAAATGTTTGTCAATCAACTTCGCTAATAAACAGCTAAGAAAGTGATATTCAAGCTTTGAGAGAGCTCAGTATATACCAGAACAATAAGTACCAGTAATACTCAAGCTTGAGAGAGCTTAGTACAGTTTTTATCCACCCTTTTCCCTCTTGTGACTTTTATCATCACCTTGAGGATACGTTTTTCCCTTCATTGATCATATGTTATTCTCTACCTTCATCGACCATATGTTCTTGTCTACCTTCCAAACAGCTAGACAGACAGCCGGTCTGCCAGAATCCGTAGCTCTGGACCGCACACAAATGGGTTTCCACGTTTCTGGGACTTTCGAGGTCAGAGATTCCACTGAGAAGTTTCCACAGCTCGCAGTCTGTTGCTGCCCCTGTACAGACCTCCGGGGTTGTGAAATCTATTCTTTGTCGTCGTGTTTTATGACACCATGCTACAATGGCGCCTTGCATAGACATCAGCACTGACCATCTGAAGTTCATTCTCCTATAAAGATTGAAACCGCTACTAAATAACAGCAAAAAAACCCCACAAGTACCACAAGCTGCTGAAAGAGTTCAGGTAAGCATGCTTATTCCAGAAGGAACAACAGCCAATACGACAGTCACTATGACACCACCACCAGTCATAAACACATCACTAGAATAGTACCTAGCGACAGCCTCAAAGTCTTTGATGGTGCAGCGCTCGTTATATTACAATTCCAGTTAAGTGTAATATTCTACACGAAACTATAGTCTCTCTTGCTAAAAAAAAAATCACTTGTCAGGCAAAACATGCATTGATGACAACTTCTCTAAGGAAGAACAAAGGCTGTGGCGTGGTTTTCCAACACACCATTGTAGCTTGTTAACGCAGACGATTGCACGTAGACACCAAGGTTGCTTGTGGCACTAAAGAAAATCAATTCCAGCTTTAGTTTCATTAAGGAACTCGGGATTCTGTCCGTCGTCTTCTTGTACTTCTGCGGGTATTGATCTCCTGCTAGGACGCTGTCTTTAATACTCGCACACTTCAAACTAAAAAAACTGCCCGCGGCGCTCACATTAATCTGGTAAGCAAGGTAAGGGCCAGGTTAACATCTCACAAGCTGGCAACATAAGGCCAGGTTAATAATGTCTAACTAGCAGAAAGAATAAGACCACGTTAACGTCTCGCTAGCTGCCAAGGTTAAGGCCAGATTAACGTCCTCCTCGCCGGCAAGGTAAGTCCAGATTAACGGCTACCAAACTGACAAAGTAAAAGATGAGATCAAAACTGTAAACTGGTAACGCAAGGCTGGGCAAACCAAGTCGATTTGTCTGCTTCCTGAGCCTGTCACGAGGACTCACTGAGCACGACTGTGTTTTCAAAAAAGAGAAAGCACGTGAGACTTGCACACTGGGACATGACAGCGGCGATGACGAGCAGTCTGTGTGCTGCTATGGTAAAAAAATAAATGTAGACTTTGTCGAGAAAATTCTTTTTTCTTCTTACATGTCAGCAAACGTCCTTGTTAACAACCTGGTCACAAGCTTCACATACGTGGCTCTGCGGGAAGATAGCTTGAATACAGAGAAGAGCTAGAATTTGGGGCACAGTCATTAACTATTTTATATTATTAACTATATTAACTACCTCCCAAATGATTAGTGTGTAACACCTAACTGGCTGGAGGGGGCAGAGCTCTGTCGCGTTTTTTGCTTTATCTGATGTCTCTCTCGTGTTACACTTGTGATTGTGTGTGTGTGTTGACGGCCTGCCATTGTGCGCTTGGTATGTCTCGTCCGTGTCGGTGGCTTCGGTTTTTTCCCACCTGCAGACCAGTTGTGTGGGCTCCATGTCGTCTTGACCGTCTGTTGATCGCTGAACTTTCGCCTGTGCTGGACTCAATCGTCCTTCCAGTCAGACTTGTTCCGTCTGTTGGAATTGTTGCATTTTCTATGGAGTGTATTGCGGCTTGTATGATGTTTTGATATTTGGACTGCGGGTTGTTGGTCATGCTGAATGTGGACGCTGCCCTGTGGTATGGAGGACACGGTCCACTGAACACTGTCATCTTGTTTTCTCATCTTTATTGACATCACATCACCTTCTACACCTTCTGTCCACCAGCCAGGATAAGGTGTTATACAAGAGAACACTTATTATTGTTATTTTTCTTTAATGGCAACGTGATTTTTTTCAAGACGATGATTTATTTGTTTTCATGAAGATTGGAGTATGATGCTGAGTATACAATGTCCCAAAATGAACAGTTTACAGCAATAAAATAACCAGTGCAGGAGTTATAATAACTCTAGAAAGTTTTAAGGAAAATGGCTAATGGCTGTATTTTTATCTAGAAAGTTGTTCAGAAAAATTGTTTAAAAGCGTGGCAGCTTCACACACATACTTTATGTGAACGAATTCTATGCCTTAGAAAATATTGTCTGTTACTAGCGACTAATACAGATGAGTCTCTCTGCTTTAGTTGAGATGTGATTATAAATCCGACACTGTAGACCCTGCCAACAGAATCTGATGCTTAATGACCACTTCAGGTTACAAACCTGAAAGTAGTTGGGACTGGCTGATATTGCAAACCTGACACTGACTAGCATTGGTGCAACACATAATTTGCCGTTGTCTGACGACGATTAGCATTAGTGAAGAACGTTTAGACAAAGAACTGAAAAGATAATTTATTCAGCTTAATGTGAATCCAGTAAATTTCAGATCATTGTTGAAGACATGAGGTTTGAGATAAACAAAAATATGGCACGAAATTCCAAGTGGGAGTCATAATTTCTTTGTCTGCCGCCAAGAAGAAAAGTAAAAAAAATATATAAATAAAAAATAAATAAATAAAAAAATCACGCCAAGACGCTGTAAGTGTCTATGAACTGTTGGTACAAAAGCATTCGTGTCGTTCATACTCATTCATCAATCTAGTTATTCATCTGCTCCATAAGACGAGGTCACCTCATGGCATGGAGCTGTGTTGAACTCCCGTTTGACAGAGCGCTGTCCTGTGTTCTCCTGATGGCATCTGGTACCCCACCCATGCTTATGTTGACATCGTGCTGTGAATTGTGAGTTGTGTTCGCCCCATATAACGAGAGTGTGTTGAGTGTTGTGTTCATCTCGTGACATGGCTCTGTGTTGTGTTGACATGCGTTCATTACAGAGCTTCTGAGGGAGACCCCGTGCCGCCACCCAGAGCTGTCTGAGACCCTGAGGCCTGAATATCATCCTGCATCTCCCGGGTTTTGTATGAAGATTGGTTCTCGGTGTTGATTGTGCAATGTTGACTCAGTTTGTCCATTTTCGATGGGAAGGACCTGATCTTGTTATCAGAGACGTCTAGCTCTACCAGCACAGACATTTTTAAGATTGATTCTGGAAGAGATTCTATCAGGTTGTCGTGAAGATCCACCTTCTCTAGCCCTACCATAAGGCCAAAGTTGGAGGGCAGTTCCTGCAGGTCGTTGACAGCGAAGTTAAGAATTTTCATCCTATAGAGGAAAGGAATGTCTTCAGGAAAGAACTCAATATGATTGTGTGAAACATCCAGTACCAGCAGTGATGCCAGTGCCTCTGTCTCATCTAGTGGCAGCTTAGAAAGGTCGTTGTGAGAAAGATTGAGGTTTAGAAGCCTCACCAGCCCACCGAAGCTTTCGGGCAGCGTGTGTATGTTGTTGTGGCTGAGGTTCAAGTCTTCAAGGTGCGTGGCGCGAGTCAGGGCGTCGGTAATCCTCGTCAGAGTGTTCCACGAAGCGTCGAATTTTCTCAGTCGATAACATTCCTTGATAGTGTCCGGCAAAGATGTTATCTCATTGTGGGAGATGTCCAGTTCTTCAAGCATTTTCAATCTGAACAGATCTTCTGGAAGTTTCTTTAGAAGATTGTGAGCCATGCGTAGGACCTGCAATACCTTCAGCTGACAAATGCTGGGCGAAACCTGTGAACACACACACACATGTGTAGCGCATCAATCAACATTTAGCGCAATGATCTAATAACCTCTGGATATATTTCTATATAGACCTATAAGATATGAGTTAATGTCTTGGATATTACATATCACATATTACAATCATTACCTATATGAGAGACTCTTTACGGTACAGGGGTGCGTGTATGTGGTGTCATCAAATGTATATATCGCAGACCAACTGCACTTAGCGGTTGTGGTCACAGTCGACAAAGTTCCTCAAAGACTATCCCCCTGTTGTGGCGGTAAAAATGATTAGAAAGCTAGAACTGTCCGACAAAGTATCCAAGTGACATGAACTTTTGATAGACCCAGGAATTTTTTTAAAAAATATATTAGGAATCACTTTCTCTCTTAATTTGTTACCAATTTTAAATATGATGGTTAATTAATTCAAATATAAATATTGTTCTTACAAAGTAAGCGACAAATTTCCTGATCTGGGAAAATAATAGTGTGAAAAACATTACATCGTCAAAACTAACATATTACTTCATAACTTATTTGACCTAGAAGACAAACATTTTTAAAGGACGCCGAACTTGTTTCCTGAATTGGATGTTTCACTTTTTAAGTCTCGAATTTTTTTTAATTCACTAAGTAATAGAATTTTTAACTCTTTCTCATTTGATGCCAGATGGTTTAAAGTAGTTTACACTATCATATTCAATCAAAAAAGGCTAAACAAATAGTTTTTTTTTTCTCATCTAGCCTACGAAAAGGTAGTTGCTAATCAGAAACTCCGTGATCTATGCTAACGCCTTTTAAAAATTAAGCAACATGACTCATGGAAACAATTTTTATTCAACTTTCACAGTAACACTCGTCCTAAGAAAGTTCATACCGTTCTCTAAAAGCTAACTAGAAATTTCTCTCCGAGCACTGTGCGCTTACTTCTTCACGGTAACACTCTAAAGATAAAAAAAATAAATAAATAAATAACCCACGTTTTTGATTCCACTGTCCATTACAACTTCTTGTCGGATCACTACATCCAACAATTCCAACTGATCAACCATCAAACGGATTCCTAAGTCTAAACTACCCAGTCCTTATTCTAACAGCTCATAACCACCAAGCGTTCCATTCGTTTTACCTGCACTGAAGAAAGTTCTACAAAACAAACTCAGCTTCTGGTCCACACAATTTCTTACTAATTTCTTACACATCTCTCTGACATTTCCCTGCACTTACTTGTAGATATCATAATTGGCTATAGTCATCTGGCACTTTTTCTCCTCCTACCGCAAAGCAACTATCGTCATCATTGCAGAACTCAATAAAGACGACTCTCACCCAAATAATTATCCACCCATTTCCCTCACCAGCTGTCGCTATAAAATTAGGGAAAAGATGGAACATACTCGCACAGTGAACAAATCAATGCTCTTTCCTTCACCTAATCTGGTTTCCGCAAAAGCAGAAGAATTACAATCGTCCGTCTCAAAACATATATACAAAATGCATTCATCGACTGACATCATGTTATTATCATCTTTTTAGACTTAGAGAAAGTCTTTGGCACAACATAGAAACAAAGAATTTTCTTCTCCCTAAATATCCTTGGATTTAAAGACAACCTTCCAATATTTATCCCAAACTTGCTATCCCAACACACTTTCACAAGTTCAGATAGAGTCCACACTTTCTGATCTCTACAAACAAGTGATGGGAGTTTCACAAGACAGGTCCTCCCCTCTCCCCTTTTCGATATCAAAATCAACAGTATGGTCCAATCTGTCTTCTGCGTCTTATGATTCTACTCAAAATACTAACTCTTCTTAAACCAGAAAACCCTGCCAACACTTGTGCATTTATCTCAGCTATATTGAAATATTTAAAAACAAACGTTCCGCAATATATCTCTAAACTTTTTAAAGCATGTTCACATTTTTTACACATTTATGAAATCATAAACTTCACATCAAGCAACCATAATAACTTAATGAAACCCTAAATTACAATAGATAACTACATCATCTAGCTTTGGGGTATTCGTATGACCTACAACGGTCGACGGGACTCTTTAACCCCAAATCCATCCACCCATCCATCCACCTGTCCATCCTCTTTGCAGTAACAAGAGATATCGATTGGATTTAGGGCTGTGGTGGTGTTTGAGAGATATTTTATATATATTTATAACCGTATTTATAATGGGTATATTTAGTAGGAAAGTGCTTCCACCTTGCAGCGATTTCGCACTATGGGGGTAGAGGGAGGGGGTAGGAAACCCCCGAAGCCCAGCCCTGTTGATAAGTGTTACATCCCGAGACGAGATCTGAACCCTGAGCCCCTCACTACAGTGGTATCACGCGAGTGTTTTAACCCCTACACTACCGAAAGCCCAATATTTATAATCATACACTTAGTGAGTAACGAGGAGTAAAGATAAGAAAGGATGGAAAGGAAGTGAGCGAGAGACTCAGAGACAGATACAGAGAGAAGTGTGTGTGTGTGGTAAGAAAGCGACTCACTTCATCTAGTTTGATACTGGAGATGTCTAGCACGCTCATCCTGCACGCGTGGTCTCTATCTAACAGCTGCACAAGGATGGACTTGGGGTCTACTGCAGGCAGAAGAATAGGGTTTCCAGCCAGGAGCAGTCTGGTCAGTGTTCTGGGCAGCATGAACTCCTCCAGAACATTTCCTGACACATTTAGTTCCAGAAGGTGCGCCAAAATTTCCATTTTCTTTGGCAGTACTGAAATCCGGTTCCGGTCTATCCGCAAAACCTGCGCACAGTGACAAAAGAGAGAACACGCAGACACTGGCTAAAAATGTTCACCCATATTCACTTTACATCGTCTTTATCTCAAATGTATTTCTTCAAATCTTATGTCAGATGAACGTGTAATTTTCTGTCTGTCTTTCAGTCTCTCTCACCTCCAACATGCGCAGCCGGCTGAGCTGCTGTGGAAAACTTGTGATCTTGTTGCCACCGACATCCAGGGTTAGAAGCAGCTGATATTCGCCCAGCTCCTCAGGAATGCTGGTCAACTTGTTGTCCGCCATGACCAAATTTTTGAGAGTTCTGATCCTGCTGATGGTTTCTGGGATGACAGTGAGGAAGTTACCGGATGCGTCCAGTGTCACGAGGTTCACCAGCTTGTCCAAGTCCTCCGGTAGCTCCGTCAGCGAGTTGCGCGCCAGCCTCAGATGTTGACAGGACTTGAGGCGAGTGATGGTGTCGACATTGGTAATTTTATTGCCGGACAGGTCCAGAGTTTTTATTACCTTTAGCTCTGGGAACGACTCAGGCAGTTCCACGATCTCGTTATTGGCAAGATCCAGCGTTTCTAGCACCTCCATTCTGTCAACAATGACAAGATTCTCCAACAAATAATGTTTCTTTGGTCAATTATTCTAAGAAAAGGAATAAAGGCTTTCGGGGATTTATTCAACATTACATATTATCATAATTGTTATAGCTGTTTTTAACCTTTCCCTTAACAATACTTTGAAGCTTAGGCTTGTTATGAGCGGAGATAAACAAGTAGTTAATTTTTATTGTTATTTTTAAAGCAATAAGTAGCAATAAATAATAAAAGTAAGTGGACAGATTTGCCCATCTTGACTTTAATGATATTAAACTTTTTCTACGGCTTAAATAGTTTAGAAGTTCTAATTTTCTTTTCTATTTACTCAAAGCTGAAAATGAGTAAAGTACGGATTTTGAAGGGCCATACATTAACAGTTAAGACCGAAATACTTGAAAATCATCATTTGTCAGCACAACCTATCATAATGAACTGCTCGAAATAGTTTTGGAGGCACCGAGGAATGAAGATATATCAGTAACATCTCGTCAAATAGATAGACAGCAGATGTCACCGATGTAAACCACTTATCTACCCAAGCATTCGGAAACAAAAGAGGCATTTTAAAAGTGATGTAACTCTGGTTTCCTAAGATGCAGAAAGGATTTCGGTACTTACACCTATTCATAGGCTGGCCGTTGGGCTTTTGTCCGAGTACTCCGGTTTTCTACATCTTCTTCATCAACTTCCCCATATCAGGAAAATACTACGTGACATTACTTTCTTATCAAATCAACCAACCAACCAATGCAGGGGTTAGATGATAATAGGCAGAAAAAACTGTAAATGGGAATATTTTCATGAAGTGCTGCATGCACCATAACAGTTGCCATTCGCGGACTGTTCTGTTGGTGTGCGCTGCTCCAGAATCAGTTTGTTTCATTCTCTCAGAACAGTTCTCCTGTTTTCCTTGAGTGCTCAAAGAACGATTAGTGAAGTACTGTACTTTAGAAGCCTTCATCTGCACGAATTACTCAAATCTAAACACATGTCCACCCAGCAGCGACCGGGTGGGTACCCACGAGTCAGGGAGAGTGAAAGGCTGACATAGGACAGGGTTGAGCTTCGCCTTCTACTTGCCACGTCCTGATCACGTGACATCGTTCTTGACCTGCAGTCCAGTTCTAAACTCACTACCTACTCATCACACAGCTCTATAACTCACACGACGCTTACCTTACTAACTACCTTTAGTACAGTTCTAACAAGAAATACCTACCTGCCGATGTCTGGCGGCAGAGCTGTTATACTGTTACGAGAAGCCAGCAAGTGACGCAGACAGTGTTTCAGAGAAGACATCTCATCCATTAGTCCCTCCAGTTTATTTTCCGACACATCAATGGTGTGCAGATATCTGAACACACGCACCAGAATATACTCGAACGTGCAAACACTCGCACACACAAGACTGGCATGCATTTTGCTTACAGCGCCACACGAGTCACAGGTCCACTGATGTCTGTGCCCCGGTGCAGTGTGGTGAAATCAGGAGAGGTGGAGTACAGTAGGCTAATAAATAAATAAATCCATGGGCAAAAGGTTGATTGTTATTTTGTGTGCTGCCTTTATGAGGGATAGAAGAGGGGTAACAGTCAGTAACTTGACTATTCAAGAAGTACATTGCTATGTGTTTCTTTATTTATTTCTTAGAAACTGTGAAATTTTATTAGCTACATTGAAGTAAAAAAAAATACTTTAGGTTACTTTTGTGCCATGACAGTCCCCTAGAGCGTCTGAGAAAACATTACCTTCATCATCAGATGTTTGTTAAATGTTTTAAACAGTTTTGTAGCACGTCTCTTCAGGGAGTCTGTGTGAGTGCGTGCGTGCGTGCGTGTGTGTGTGTGTGTGTGTGTGTGTGCATGTGTATGTGTGTGTGTGCGTGCGCGAGTGCTTCACTTTTGTCTATTTATCTCGCACAATGTCATGCCTGAGTGTAGACTGATACCTTGCTGTTGATACGACACTACTCATCTACCCTAAATGTCGGACTATTGAGCGCTCCTGTGTATAAGCCGCAACCACTAAATTAGTTTTAAACCTCTATTCACAAATAAGCCGCTCTGGTTTATAAACCGCGAATAACTACAACTGTTTTAACGGCCAGGTCGATCGCCTTCAACTTTTAAGCTGCATCGTAATCATTTGGAATCGTTTTAGGATTTGATTTTTAAATGTGAACAGTTAACACTGTAACAACATTACCAGTTAACACAGTAACATGGAGCTCATCGAAAAATTAATCGGAATCTGAAAAATCCGGGGAAAAAAAACCACAAACATCACTGTTTAAGCCGCAGGGTGTAGAGCTGGGGACAACAGATATCGGGATGGTGAAGTTTAAAAAAAAAAAAGAAACTCACCTAAGAAAACTTGTCTCAAATGGTAAATTGACAATTTGGTTGCCTTTGAGGTTGAGCCACACAAGGGTGGAGACGTTGCTGATATTTTCAGGGAGGAGGACGAGCCCGTTGTATGACAGGTCCAGGCGCTTCAGGCGGGCAACCTTGATGTCGGCTGCCGGCATCTCCGTCACCAAGTTGTGCGACAAGTCCAGAGATGCTCCCATTTCGTAGATGCTTTTCTTAAAAGACTACACTGAGGAAGAAACCAACTCAGAAAACACTCGGCTTCCATGAATAGATAACAAATAATTCAACAGTTAAAATGCGTTTAACGCTGTCAGTACTGTGCACTCTTGAGTAACACGATTTGTTGCACTGTAGTTTTACTAATAAGTCCTGTGTTAATAGCACAACATTGGTTTTAATAAAACAATTTTCCCTTGCTTCGTGGATGTATTAATTCCTAAAATGGCTGCAGAGACTCACATTTAATACAAATGCAGCACACAAAAAGTTAACAAGCAAACTTCACTACTGTAGATGCGTGCGTAGAGTGACAACACCTTACTTTTGATACAGTTACAGTAATAACAATAATAATAATAACACCTTACTTTTGATACGGTTACAGATAATAACAATAATAATAATAACACCTTACTTTTGATACAGTTACACATTGCCTGGAAATGTTTGTAAGGGTCAAATGTTACAAAGTCTTTAGGGTATGTCCTTCCCCTTTTTTTCTGATCCTGTTGCAGATTGTTGTGAGGATTTTGGGGATGTTACAAACATTACTGATCTTTGTTGCAGATTGCTGTGAGAGTTCAGGAACATTCTAGACACTACTGACCGTTGGTGACTTTCCTTTCTTTAGGGACTTCGCTTCTACCTCTCTTTTGACAGTCATCCTCTTTACTTGGAACACAAAATCTTGGTACCTATGGATCTCTTATAGCTGTCTGTATAATTCAGAGAAGGGCTTTGTTACGTGACTTGTCCTTAAGGGTGAACACTCACACGTGACTTGGGAGTGTGTGTACTTTAACCGTTTGATTTGATTTCCTAGCGTTATTTCTCTTCAAATTTTCCTCAGTGATACAACACTTCTTCTCTGTACAGTTCTTGTTTGCTTTTCTCATGTTCCTACTAACTTGATTTTCATTTTTTTCTATCTTTATGCTCCGTCACCAGTTCCTGATGGAGGACACAAAGGTGATGCTGGTTTCGCCCACCTTGATGTGACTTGGTGGACAAACGAGTGAAGATGGATTTCTTCTTCTCGAACATAGTAGGATTTCTTTTCTATCATCATTGAGTTTAGATTGAAACCATCCAGTCTTTGGCTTCATTAATACAGACTTCTATGGTATGATTAACCAACTGGGCACAACTTAAAAATCATTTCATAAGGGGACTCAATAGTTTTGTGGATATTGCAGGAGTTTGGTGGGACCAGTGACGGGAAATACAATGCTACCCACCAAACAGCGAATGGGTGTCTGCATCAGGGAATGTAACAGATGGCTGGAGAGGACATTAAGCTTTGCCTTCGTTTTCTTGCGGTGAACATACAGTGACCATAAGCATCTCTCCGCCCCTGGCATCTACCAGGCTGTAAAAGTACTGACCTTGACTTGGTTGTAAGAAGCATCCAGTTCCTCCAGCACGGGACACTTGTTGATGCTGCCAGGCAAGGAGCGGAGGCGATTGTTTTTGACGATAAGAACACGAAGAGAGGCTGCTTTACTGATTGTGGCTGGTAGAGATCTGAGGGCGTTGTTGGTTATGTCTACTTTCTCTAAGGTCTGTATCTGCAACACATACTTCACAAGATAAAGGCAGATAGGCAACCTTACCTTCTCATTAGTATCTTTTTAATGTTTACTCAAACTGCGTTCCCTCGTATCAAGATCACTTTGAAAGTAAACACTTCAAACTGACCGAGGACAATATTCCTATTGATATCTAATGTAACAGTGGCCACTAGGTGCCTCCGTTATGTCATCCTCGGCCACAGTTATTTGCATATTATGTTCGTTCTTCTATTTAATGCAAAATACGTCGGTAGACCTTTATCAGTTACGAATAAGTTTCAACTGGTCTTAGCTGTTAGTCAATGAGTGCTTCGAAGCTTGCTTATTTGATCATCTTCATCTGGATTATGAATTATAAAGCCTTTTTGCAATGGTAAACTTTTATGAGTAAAACGATATTCTGACCTTAAACAATGAACCGGGCAGGGATTTGATGATGTTGTTTTGCAAGTTAGCGACAACCAGTTTCTCAAGTTTGTTGATGTTTCCAGGAACGCTTTTCAGGCGGTTATTCTCGAAATAAAGGCGTGTGGCATTCATCATAACTTCTTCATTCTTGAACAACTGTGGCGAAAACCATACGTCAGTGATATCTTATTTATAATCTCAACAAAGCAATCAGGAATGCATGAAAATGTGGGTAAACAACTGAACATTATCAGGCTTACTTTTTGAGAGATACCGTTAAGCACATATATATGGTCTGCCTCACAGAGGTCTTCTGTGCCTCCTGATGCATCATAACAAAGAAACGGCAAAGAGCTGATATGGCTGAACACAGAAGAATTGTATTCATCTGCAGTTAACTGTCTTCACGACACTAGAGTGTTATAGCTGCCTACAGTCGAAAGATATGTGCTGTGGTTTTCATCTCTGTGTGCTGTAATTCTGTGGACATGCTGTACATCTATCAACATGCGGTACCTCTATATGAGGTGTTGTACCTCACACGACATATTGTACAAATATCAAAGCTGTATATCTGGAATGCAAAGAACGGCCCAGACGATGGTTAGGACCAGTAAGCTAATTTGGCCGTGAAGAAACGGTAGACACAACAGCAAAATATCATCCAACCTCGCAAAGAAGAAGAAATGAGTGAGCACCTGTATGGGCGCAGACATAGTAATCCTGACATTTTCTAAACTTAAGCCAAAATACCGCTTAACTTGCTTTGACTTGGAGAACCTACGATGATGAAATATTTTGGAAACCTTCAAGACCTATGACAGGTCCATTCTCTGCATTCTTGGAAAGAACTCCTTAGTGAGAACGATACCGGTAACAGATGTCAGATGGTCAGGATCTGGAAAGACAGCAACTGACAAAGGGGAAACCGAACACAAACATAGCGTGTACGTCCTCGTCAGTAAAGAAGTGGTCGGATGTGCATAATCATCCACCCAAACTAAGTCCCGCTTAAGGAAATCCCAAACTGTCTCAAATCCTTCTGAGAAGCTGCTAGCAGGAGAGCAACAGTCGCATCCTAACAGAAAAATATTTACAACACCATATGGATCTCTTTATCGACTTCATCACTGGCAGGAGGGATTACATCATGTTATGCAAGTATTTAACGTTCATAAGTCATCTGAACAAGATCTGAGTGACCGAAGTACTATTTGACAACCCACTGGGACACTTCTTTCAGCGATGTATGTCAAAGGTGTCCTCCCCTGTCGCCTGTACTGTTCAGCATCTTGGGGAACTTCACGCAAGAAATCCTCCATTACCACCCGACCTCCTTGTCCAACTGTGGCAGATTATTATATATATTTAACCTATTGCAGACGACATTGTCC